>NC_086446.1:795838605-796061105 GCF_028390025.1 Pseudophryne corroboree | reverse complement strand
CTTGTGTTTGTAGACCTCAGGCTGCCCCATCTTCTCCCGCTCACAAGAGACTCCTCCACATGATACAGGGGCTTCCCGTACTGGTAGGGTAATGGGCTTACATATGTGAATGAGGCAAGTTTATTTGTAAGATCCAATAGGGCAGAGAATATGTCTGAATGAAGAGATCAGCTTCTACAGAGCTGCAAAATATATTCATGCTGTGCAATTAAAGAGCAATAATACACGGCAGAGGCTAGCTGATCCCAGCCGCATGGTTGTAGCTGCAGTTGGCAAATATAATGCTGTCGGTGTTCTGACTGTCGGCATACCATACGCCGGCAAATCGAACCTAACCCCCAGAATCATAGTGGATGTTGTTTTCTGCAATCTTGGAATGCTCCTTTAGCAGCTGATATACTCCCTTCTGGATCCAGGGGGCGGGTTCAATTTGACCGGGTATGGGATGTCGGCAGTCAGAATACCGACAGCACCATCCCGATGGTCAGAATCCCGATAGGGAAAGTTAAGTATACCTACCTTCCTCCCTGGACCCCTAAAACCCACCTCCCCGCAGCCTAACCCTGATCCTCTCTCTGGGGTGCCTAAAACTAAAATTGTCAATCCCATGAAAAACATGACATTAATCACCACTGCAGCCATAAGAAGAAGCCTGACAGATACCCGTTGCCCCTGGTTTGGACCCTCAGACTGCCACCAATTAACCACAGACCTTTCACAATGTCACAGAACATCAACAAAGGTCATGACATACGATGTAACAAGCAGAGAGCCTCTGAAAGGCCCCCAATCTCCGACCACACTGTGACATACTCCCCTTCCGCTACCCCCACTCTGCCTTCAAATTATTCCCACTGCACCGTATAACACAACATACACAAGCCGAATGTTTGGTGAGTCATGCTATAGGAAATACATCAGCGCTGTGAAGTGTTTTGAGTTTATTGGGGAAATTCAATTGTTTTTTGGGCGCCCTGCACCTTACGGAGCAATTCAATTGTTTTTCCTATCGTGCGCGAATACCGCCCATTATTTCTGCTCGCACCCTCCTTAAATGTGTTTAAACATGTAAATATCTATTTGGGCGCAACATGCACGAAAAACAAAAGGACACCCAGCACTGGAACAAACTATTGAATAAATCTCTGTCTAAAATGACAGGTGATCGGTCGCGAGAGGGTGTTACAATAATGAATGGCCCCTTAAGGGTTATATATTATAATTTACCAAAAATTGCTGTTTCAAACTGCTGCATACTTCTGGAGATTGTGCCCTTCAGATCGCAAGATATTCTATTGTGCAATTTGGATGCTTGGGGTGAAACCGACAGCAATAGGGCCGATTCAAAAGGTGGATGCTACCGTCGCCTCCGCTGCGTCTTTGTATGCACTGGTGGGCGTCAATGGGGGTCATTCAGAGTACGATCATTCACACTGACTTGCAGGGGGACTCCCAGCACAGGGCTAGCCTGCCCCGCATGTCAGTGCCGCCCCCCCCCCCCCCCCCCCCACACACACACACACACAGAAGTGCAAAGGCATCGGACAGCGGTGATGCCTTTGCACTTCAAGAGTAGCTCCCGGCCAGCGCAGCTTTAGCGTGCTGGCCGGGAGCTACTCATCGCTCCCCGGCCCACAGCGGCTGCGTGACGTCACGCAGCCACTGCGGGCCACCCCGCGTTCGGTCCGGCCACGCCTGCGTTGGCCGTACCGCTCCCAGGAAACGGCGGCCAAGCGCCGCCGTTCCGCCCCCTCCCATCCAGCGATCGCCTCTGCCCATCAATCAGGCAGAGGCAATTGCAGCCCTGCTATGCCCTTCGGCCGTCTGGCATGCGCCGGCGCACTACGGCGCCGGCACATGCGCAGCAGGGACCCGTTTGCTCGGCTGCGACAAAAAGCAGCGAGCGAACGGGTCCCAATATGCAAATGCTGCACCAGGCATCAAGTGTTGAATAGTCTGATGTCTAAAGTTGACGCAGATTAACCACTTCTGACCGTCAGGCTGATGATACTGCAGATCATCAGTAACGGTGGGCCCAGCAGGCCCCTTACTAACCAGGGGCCCCAGTGCGATGCATCGGCGGCAGCTCAACCCTTGTCTGGTGCTCCTGGTCAGCAGGTACCAGAGAAATAAAAGTGTGCCACCTTTAGGCCCTCATTCTGAGTTGATCGCTAGCTGACACTTTTTGCACCCCGTACGATTAAATAGACGCCGCTTATGGGGGAGTTTATTTTTGCATAGCAAGGCTGCGATCGCTTGTGCAGCCTTGCTATTCCGAAAAAGTTTTGTGCAGAACTAGAAGAGGGTAAGACTTACTTACCCTGTGCGATCCCTTCAGCGTTGCAGGTCCCGGAATTGACGTCAGACATCCGCCCTCCAAACGCCTCGACACGCCTGCGTTCGGATCTCCACGCCCTGAAAACGATGAGTTGAAGCCCGGATCCGCCTTCCTCCTGTCAATCTTGTTGCGGTCGCCGCTGCGACCGCTTTCTTAGTTGGAGGCGTCGCTAACCGGCGATGCCAACGACACGCCTGCGCAATGTGGCTGCCGCGCATGCGCAGTTCCGACCCGATCGCAAGCCTGCGAAGAAGCGCAGCGTGCGATCGGGTCGGAATGACCCCGTAGTCTAATAATCTTCTCTGCCCTTTAATCGATTAATAATAACTAGCTGATGTGCCCAGATTCAACTTGGCAAAGGTTTGCTGGGCGGAACATTTTACCCCTTTTCACCCCCTTAGGAATCGAATTTGGAAATACACCTGCTTAGTGGGTGGCTGCAAATAACTGTCACAGTTTCCAGACGACCCAGCAGGTCACATGTTCCATGTCACCCAGCAGCTGCACAGGGAGAGTTCCCCAACTGTCATATTTTCCAGAGCACAATGGTGATGCATTGTAAATGGCAGACGGATGTTTTGCCATGTAACTGCTAAATGAAGCAACCACTTACAACGCCAATATAATTCTGCACATCTAAGGACCAAGAGCTTTAATTTGGAATGATGTGCCCTGCTCAGACACTAGCTGAGCACCAATAACTGCAGTTACATTACAAAGGCTTTTCTAATATGGTTATGTCATGAAAAAGAAAACAATGTAAACATGCAAAGGAAATATATGGGTGCTTATATCACAGGAGTAGACACCATGTGTAGGGCGCACAGGCATATAATAATAAGAATTTACTTACCGATAATTCTATTTCTCGTAGTCCGTAGTGGATGCTGGGGACTCCGTCAGGACCATGGGGTTTAGCGGCTCCGCAGGAGACAGGGCACAATAATAAAAGCTTTAGGATCAGGTGGTGTGCACTGGCTCCTCCCCCTATGACCCTCCTCCAAGCCTCAGTTAGGATACTGTGCCCGGACGAGCGTGCATAATAAGTAAGGATATTGAATCCCGGGTAAGACTCATACCAGCCACACCAATCACACCGTATAACCTGTGATCTGAACCCAGTTAACAGTATGATAACAACGAAGGAGCCTCTGAAAAGATGGCTCACAACAAGAATAACCCGATTTTTGTAACAATAACTATGTACAAGTATTGCAGACAATCCGCACTTGGGATGGGCGCCCAGCATCCACTACGGACTACGAGAAATAGAATTATCGGTAAGTAAATTCTTATTTTCTCTAACGTCCTAAGTGGATGCTGGGGACTCCGTAAGGACCATGGGGATTATACCAAAGCTCCCAAACGGGCGGGAGAGTGCGGATGACTCTGCAGCACCGAATGAGAGAACTCCAGGTCCTCCTCAGTCAGGGTGTGCCCCTGACCAAGTAGCAGCTCGGCAAAGTTGTAAAGCCGAGACCCCTCGGGCAGCCGCCCAAGATGAGCCCACTTCCTTGTGGAATGGGCTTTTACGGATTTTGGCTGTGGCAAGCCTGCCACAGAATGTGCAAGCTGAATTGTACTACAAATCCAGCGAGCAATCGTCTGCTTAGAAGCAGGAACACCCATCTTGTTGGGTGCATACAGGCTAAACAGTGAGTCAGATTTTCTGACTCCAGTCGTCCTGGAAACATATTTTCAGGGCCCTGACAACGTCCAGCAACTTGGAGTCCTCCAAG
Source organism: Pseudophryne corroboree (assembly GCF_028390025.1). Lineage (NCBI taxonomy): Eukaryota > Metazoa > Chordata > Amphibia > Anura > Myobatrachidae > Pseudophryne > Pseudophryne corroboree. Next base: position 796,057,028 of record NC_086446.1, on the reverse strand, counting down.
TCCCTAGTAGCCGCAGGTACCACAATAGGTTGGTTCATGTGAAAGACAGAAAACACCTTAAGGAGAAATTGAGGACGAGTCCTCAATTCTGCCCTGTCAGAATGAAAAATTAAGTAAGGGCTTTTATATGATAAAGCCGCCCATTCTGACACACGCCTGGCTGAAGCCAGGGCTAATAGAATCTTCACCTTCCATTTCAAATATTTTAATTCCACAGTGGTGAGTGGATCAAACCAATGTGACTTTAGGAAACTCAAAACAACATTGAGATCCCAAGGTGCCACTGGGGGCACAAAAGGAGGCTGTATATGCAGTACCCCTTTTACAAACGTCTGAACTTCAGGCACTGAAGCCAGTTCTTTCTGGAAGAAATTCGACAGGGTCGAAATTTGAACCTTAATGGACCCTAATTTTAGGCCCATAGACAGTCCTGTTTTCAGGAAATGTAGGAAACGACCCAGTTGGAATTCCTCTGTAGGGACCTTCTTGGCCTCACACCACGCAACATATTTTCGCCAAATGCGGTGAAAATGTTTTGCGGTTACATCCTTCCTGGCTTCGACCAGGGTAGGGATGACTTCATCTGGAATGCCCTTTCAGGATCCGGCGTTCAACTGTCATGCCGTCAAACGCAGCCGTGGTAAGTCTTGGAAAAGACAAGGCCCCTGCTGGAGCAGGTCCTCTCTTAAAGGTAGAGGCCACGGTTCTTCCGTGAGCATCTCTTGAAGTTCCGGGTACCAAGTCCTTCTTGACCCATCCGGAACCACGAGTATCGTTCTTACTCATCTCCTTCTTATGATTCTCAGTACTTTTGGTATGAGATGCATAGGAGGGAACACATACCCTGACTGGTACACCCACAGTGTTACCAGAGCGTCCACCGCTATTGCCTGAGGGTCCCTTGACCTGGCGCAATATCTGTCTAGTTTTTTGTTCAGGCGGGACGCCATCATGTCCACCTTTGGTTTTTCCCAACGGTTTACAATCATGTGGAAGACTTCCTGCTGAAGTCTCCACTCTCCCGGGTGGAGGTTATGCCTGCTGAGGAAGTCTGCTTCCCTGTTTTCCACTCCCGGAATTAACACTGCTGAGAGTGTTATCACATGATTTTTCGCCCAGCGAAGAATCCTTGCAGTTTCTGCCATTTCCCTCCTGCTTCATGTGCCGCCCTGTCTGTTTACGTGGGCGACTGCCGTGATGTTGTCCCACTGGATCAATACCGGCTGACCTTGAAGCAGAGGTCTTGCTAAGCTTAGAGCCTTGTAAATTGCCCTTAGCTCCAGTATATTTATGTGGAGAGAAGTCTCCAGACTTGATCACACTCCCTGGAAATTTTTTCCTTGTGTGACTGCTCCCCAGCCACTCAGGCTGGCATCCGTGGTCACCAGGACCCAGTCCTGAATGTCGAATCTGCGGCCCTTTCATAGATGAGCACTCTGCAGCCACCGCAGAAGAAAACACCCTTGTCCTTGGAGACAGGGTTATCCGCTGATGCATCTGAAGATGCGATCCGGACCATTTTCCCAGCAGATTCCACTGAAAGGTTCTTGCGTGAAATCTACCGAATGGGATCGCTTTGTAAGAAACCACCATTTTTCACAGGACCCTTGTGCAATGATGCACTGATACTTTTCCTGGTTTTAGGAGGTTCCTGACTAGCTCGGATAACTCCCTGGCCTTCTTCTCCGGGAGAAAACATCCTTTTCTGGACTGTGTCCAGAATCATTCCTAGGAACATTAGACGTGTCGTCGGAAAAAGCTGCGATTTTGGAATATTTAGAATCCACTCGTGCTGTCGTAGAACTACTTGAGATAGTGCTACTCCGACCGCCAACTGTTCTCTGGACCTTGCCCTTATCAGGAAAGCGTCCATATTTCTTTTAGGAAGAATCATCATTTCGGCCATTACCATGGTAAAGACCCGGGGTGCCGTGGACAATCCAAACGGCAGCGTCTGAACTGATAGTGACAGTTCTGTACCACGAACCTGAGATACCCTTGGTGAGAAGGGCAAAATTTGGACATGTAGGTAAGCGTCCCTGATATCCAGTGACACCATATCGTCCTGGTTCGCTATCACTGCTCTGAGTGACTCCATCTTGATTTGAACCCTTGTATGTAATTGTGTGAGAGGTTGGTTGGACTGCGGTGCGTGTGGTGGTGCCTGCTGCCGTGCAGGTGTAGACTCGGTACTCACCAGGCGCCGCTCTCTCTCACCTTCAGGTACCGGAACCTTCAACGGACCTGGAATTCTTCAGTCGGATCCGGACACGGCGATTCCCTCTTGGAGCTGACCGTCGACCGAGCTGAGGGGAGAATGGTCTACATTAAAGGGGGTATCGACCCTGCTTCCGGTGGAACAAGGGATACCCCAGGGGTGGCTGCGACCTTCACCGGCTGGGTGAATGGTCATCACCGGCACAAAGCCTCAGCTACCCAGCTTTCACACACTCGCGCTTTCGCACGTAGTGTGATGAAGGGATTCTCACGTCCGTGAGCAATCCTAACTCCGGCGCTCGGGGACAAACAAGGGACAGACGTACACGGATGCTACTCACCGTCACAAGTCTTGCACTCCGATCTTCTCCACTTACAGGTCCCTGTAAGGAGGCAAAGAGAAACAGCCGTGCAGGGCCTAACTCTACCCTAGTGTCACACCCTATACTATCTACAACAGCAGAGCCCTCAAACTAGCTCTGTGGGTGTGGTGCAACACAACTATGCACAACTTACACAACACATACACTTTGCCCTGCACGGTAACAACATATATCACACTATCGGAGTTACAACATAAAACGGAGCTGTCCCTTTATCTACCCGACTCAGAACACCCAGCAGTGGGGACCGCACAGCTCACCCACCTACCGTACTCTCAGGGTGGCCTGAGCCTAACGCCCAGTGTCACCTTTACTCACCTCGGGGAAAACACTGCTTCGATGGGCCTAGCGCCCCCTAACTGTCCACAGGCCGGAGGCCTGACTTTGCCCACGGGCCTAGCGCCCGCCTACCTTGCTGCCCGTTGGGTGACCTGGGCCTTGTGCCCAAGGTCACCTTATCGTACCTATTTGGCCAAAATCCACTAGGGCCTAATGCCCTCTAATGCTCCCACAGGCCTAGTGCCTGACCGTGCCCCTCGGGCCTAATGCCCGCCTAACTGCGCCCACAGGCCGGTGGCCTGACTATACTTATGGGCCTAGTGCCCAACCTGCGCCCAGGCCTAGTGCCTGCCTATGTGCCCCCACGGGCCGGGAGGGCCCGACTACATGCCCACAGGCCGGGAGGGCCTGACTGTGCCCACGGGCCTATTGCCCGAACACCCGGTGGTCTAGGGAGGGGCGGGTACTGGGGCGCCTGATAAGGGCCTACCTGACCCGCTGGGAGAGGCACCAGGGGGGAGCTTCGGCAGCCCTTTGCTTCCCACCCCTGGTGACCCCTCCGCCGCTGTTCTTTAATCTTCGGCCGCTGGCCCGTCCTGGCCAGCGGCGCCGCCGTCGTCGCGCCGCGTCCAGCCGCCGCTGGACATCTTCTTCTCCGAGCCCGTCTTCTTTCTTCTTGCCGCCGGGATCTTCTTTCCTCTTCGCGCTCTTCTGCGCGCGCGCCCTCTTCGGCTCCCGCCCGGCGTCTCTTCTGACTTCGCCGCTCTTCGGCGCGGCCTCCTGCTCCCCGTCCCGCCCGGCGTCTGACGTCAGACGCCGGGGGCGGGGCCTATGACGCGGCGAGCGCCGATTGGCTCGCCGCGTCTCTCTACGATTGGCTGCCGCTCCGGGAGCCGCGATTGGCTCCCGGAGGGCGCCAAGATTCAAACGCTGCGGGCGGCGCTTCTGATTGGCGGCCCGAGCGGCGCCAAGTTCAAAGCGCCGCCGCGCCGCTCCCCGCCGCCGCACACTCCGCGCTGGGGACAGACAAGCTGCCCCAGCGCGGCCCCCAGTTAGGGACAGCAGCATGGATGTGCCCACAGGGCACATCCTTACATTTCCCCCCCCTTTTTCCTTTGTAGTCCCTACAAAGTTCCTCACGACGTCCATCGTCCGCGGGTCAGGGAATTCCAAGGTCCTTCCGGCGAGGGTGCATTCGGGGGCCCAGCCTGGACCAGCTGTGACCCCACATCCTTCCTCCTCCAGCTCCGGGTTCCTCTTACGGCCTGACCTCCATCGGCGGATCCTCTGGGGGAGTGGCATCTCCTCACGGTCGCTTGACGCTGGCCACCAAGGGGAATCTTCCTCCACGGGGACAACAGTCACCCACTCTTGGCCTCTGATATTGTCTGTGGCTTCGTCCCTGTCTTCCGGGTGTGGTATCGACCACCACCCAACAGCGGAATCCTCCGGGGCATCCGTTTCCTCCCGGGTAACAGCCACCACATGTCGAATTTCCTCGTGGGGCACCTCCAAAGGTCCTGTGTCTTCCTCTGGAACGGGTCCTCCCACGGCATCACAGTCCTGTCCCCGTACGTCGGTCCATCTCGACACTCCTGGCAGGTACTCTTGCTCCAGGACTATCTCCTCCTCTTCACGGAGGGCATTCAACTGGGAGCATGACTCCACCCGATCCTGCCAGTCACTCTCGTCGGCGCTTCCGATGCCAGAGTCGTCCTCCATCTGTTCTGGGAGGGATTCGTCGGCGGACAGCTCACCGTAGTCCGAGTCCTCCTCCGATATCTGGCCTGGGGTATTACTTTCCTCCTCAGCGTACTTCTTCACTTCCGCTGGCACCTCTGCTTCCTCAGCGTACTCCTTCGCTTCCGCTGGCATCGTTACTTCCTCAGCGTACTCCTTCGCTTCCGCTGGCATCGTTACTTCCTCAGCGTACTCCTTTGCTTCCGCTGGCATCTCTTGGTACCCAGGACACTCCTGTTCCGCACGTCCTGGTCGTGGACGGTTCCATCGCGGGGAGATTCCGGACGTCTCAGTCACTGGGTCTTCACGCTTTTCTTCGCAGCGTGGCCTCTTCACCTCCCAGTCGTCCACCTCCGCCTCATGCGGGAAAGGATTCTGCCTTACTGGGGTCACTTTCTTGGGACAGAGTAGGTCCGCGGCATCTTCCCAAGGGCACTCACTGGCCGCATGTCCTGGTCGCCGACACTTCCAACAAGGGAGGGCCACTGCCACCTTCTCCAAGACGGGTTCCTGGTCCACCTCCTTCACTGGGGAATCTTCACCCGTTGGTTCCGGCTCAGAGGAAATGGGCACCTGCGAATTAACTTCAAGCAAGGCCTTCCGCTCCATTTCCCTGGTTTCCTCCTCCCATCTCTGGGCGCGACCATCCGCAATCATCCGGTCTTCATTCCACGGACAATCGGGAAGCGCATGTCCTCTCGCCTCGCAGAGCGCACACACAGGCTCTGCAGCCACCCGGTCCCAAAGCTGCTGACGAGATTCCGTCAGCTGCTTCACCGTGGCCTCGTAGTCCGTCCTGTCTTCCGTCCATGGACATTCCAGGAGCCGATGTCGGGGATCTCCACAGCTTTCACACCGGGAATCAACCTCGTCTTGGCTCAACTCTTCGTCCCAGGGACAACTGTTGTGCTCATGCCCGTAGTTTCCGCAGAGCAAACACCAGGACTCGTTCTTCGCTTGGCCCTTCTGACGTCTTCGGTCCGCTTCCTGGACCACCTTCTTTGGGGACGTCTCTCGCCAAGTACACTCGTCGGCAAAGTGACCTGTCTGCCAACATTTCTTGCAGGGCGTCACAGCGGCCTTCTTGCGCCCCTTCTCCCGGCGCTCTTCTTTTCCACGCTGGACCGACCGCTGCACCATCTTCAGGATGTCTGCCCCAGACACCGTCACCCAGTCGCTCTGGTCCGCACACATCCGGGGGTGAGTCTTCTCCGAAGCCGTCCGCAGGGAGGTCTTCTTGGTGGCGTTCCACATCGTGTCCGTGATCCGGTCTCTTTTATCCTGCCGACTACGCCAAGTGTGAGAGGTTGGTTGGACTGCGGTGCGTGTGGTGGTGCCTGCTGCCGTGCAGGTGTAGACTCGGTACTCACCAGGCGCCGCTCTCTCTCACCTTCAGGTACCGGAACCTTCAACGGACCTGGAATTCTTCAGTCGGATCCGGACACGGCGATTCCCTCTTGGAGCTGACCGTCGACCGAGCTGAGGGGAGAATGGTCTACATTAAAGGGGGTATCGACCCTGCTTCCGGTGGAACAAGGGATACCCCAGGGGTGGCTGCGACCTTCACCGGCTGGGTGAATGGTCATCACCGGCACAAAGCCTCAGCTACCCAGCTTTCACACACTCGCGCTTTCGCACGTAGTGTGATGAAGGGATTCTCACGTCCGTGAGCAATCCTAACTCCGGCGCTCGGGGACAAACAAGGGACAGACGTACACGGATGCTACTCACCGTCACAAGTCTTGCACTCCGATCTTCTCCACTTACAGGTCCCTGTAAGGAGGCAAAGAGAAACAGCCGTGCAGGGCCTAACTCTACCCTAGTGTCACACCCTATACTATCTACAACAGCAGAGCCCTCAAACTAGCTCTGTGGGTGTGGTGCAACACAACTATGCACAACTTACACAACACATACACTTTGCCCTGCACGGTAACAACATATATCACACTATCGGAGTTACAACATAAAACGGTGCTGTCCCTTTATCTACCCGACTCAGAACACCCAGCAGTGGGGACCGCACAGCTCACCCACCTACCGTACTCTCAGGGTGGCCTGAGCCTAACGCCCAGTGTCACCTTTACTCACCTCGGGGAAAACACTGCTTCGATGGGCCTAGCGCCCCCTAACTGTCCACAGGCCGGAGGCCTGACTTTGCCCACGGGCCTAGCGCCCGCCTACCTTGCTGCCCGTTGGGTGACCTGGGCCTTGTGCCCAAGGTCACCTTATCGTACCTATTTGGCCAAAATCCACTAGGGCCTAATGCCCTCTAATGCTCCCACAGGCCTAGTGCCTGACCGTGCCCCTCGGGCCTAATGCCCGCCTAACTGCGCCCACAGCCCGGTGGCCTGACTATACTTATGGGCCTAGTGCCCAACCTGCGCCCAGGCCTAGTGCCTGCCTATGTGCCCCCACGGGCCGGGAGGGCCCGACTACATGCCCACAGGCCGGGAGGGCCTGACTGTGCCCACGGGCCTATTGCCCGAACACCCGGTGGTCTAGGGAGGGGCGGGTACTGGGGCGCCTGATAAGGGCCTACCTGACCCGCTGGGAGAGGCACCAGGGGGGAGCTTCGGCAGCCCTTTGCTTCCCACCCCTGGTGACCCCTCCGGCGCTGTTCTTTAATCTTCGGCCGCTGGCCCGTCCTGGCCAGCGGCGCCGCCGTCGTCGCGCCGCGTCCAGCCGCCGCTGGACATCTTCTTCTCCGAGCCCGTCTTCTTTCTTCTTGCCGCCGGGATCTTCTTTCCTCTTCGCGCTCTTCTGCGCGCGCGCCCTCTTCGGCTCCCGCCCGGCGTCTCTTCTGTCTTCGCCGCTCTTCGGCGCGGCCTCCTGCTCCCCGTCCCGCCCGGCGTCTGACGTCAGACGCCGGGGGCGGGGCCTATGACGCGGCGAGCGCCGATTGGCTCGCCGCGTCTCTCTACGATTGGCTGCCGCTCCAGGAGCCGCGATTGGCTCCCGGAGGGCGCCAAGATTCAAACGCTGCGGGCGGCGCTTCTGATTGGCGGCCCGAGCGGCGCCAAGTTCAAAGCGCCGCCGCGCCGCTCCCCGCCGCCGCACACTCCGCGCTGGGGACAGACAAGCTGCCCCAGCGCGGCCCCCAGTTAGGGACAGCAGCATGGATGTGCCCACAGGGCACATCCTTACAATTGTTCAAATCTTTTAGATCTCACCGAGCCGTTTGGCTTCAGTACCACAATATAGTGTGGAATAATACCCCTTCCCTTGTTGTAGGAGGGGTACTTTGATTATCACCTGCTGGGAATACAGCCTGTGAATTTTTTCCCAATACTGCCTCCCTGTCGGAGGGAGACGTTGGTAAAGCAGACTTCAGGAACTTGTGAGGGGAAGACGTCTCGAATTTCCAATGTACACCTGGGATACTACGTGTAGGATCCAGGAGTCCACTTGCGAGTGAGCCCACTGCGTGCTGAAACTCTTGAGATGACCCCCCACCGCACCTGAGTCCGCTTGTATGGCCCCAGCGTCATGCTGCGGACTTGGCAGAAGCTGTGGAGGACTTCTGTTCCTGGGAATGGGCTGCCTGCTGCAGTCTTCTTCCCTTTCCTCTAACCCTGGGCAGATATGACTGGCCTTTTGCCCGCCTGCCTTTATGGGTACGAAAGGACTGAGACTGAAAAGACTGTGTCCTTTTCTGCTGAGATGTGACTTGGGGTAACAAAAGTGGATTTTCCAGCTGTTGCCATGGCCACCAGGTCCGATGGACCGCCCCTTTATACGGCAATACTTCCATGTGCCGTCTGGAATCTGCATCACCTGACCACTGTCGTGTCTATAAACATCGTCTGGCAGATATGGACATCACATCTACTCTTGATGTCAGAATGCAAATATCCCTCTGCGCATCTCGCATATATAGAAATGCATCCTTAAAATGCTCTATAGTCAATAAAATATTGTTCCTGTCAAGGGTATCAATATTTTCAGTCAGGAAATCCGACCAAGCCCCCCCAGCGCTGCACATCCAGGCTGAGGCGATTGCTGGTCGTAGTATAACACCAGTATGTGTGTATATACTTTTTAGGATATTTTTCAGCTTCCTATCAGCTGGCTCCTTGAGGGCGGCCGTATCTGGAGACGGTAACGCCACTTGTTTTTATAAGCGTGTGAGCACCTTATCCACCCTAAGGTGTGTTTCCCAACTCGCCCTCACTTCTGGCGGGAAAAGGTATACCTCCAATAATTTTCTATCGGAGGAAACCCACGTATCATCACACCCTTTAATTTATCTGATTCAGGAAAAACTACAAGTAGATTATTCCCACCCTACATAATACCCTTATTTGTGGTACTTGTAGTATCAGAAATATGTAACACCTCCTTCATTGCCCTTAACATGTAACGTGTGGCCCTAAAGGAAAATACGTTTGTTTCTTCACCGTCGACACTGAAGTCAGTGTCCGTGTCTGTGTCTGTGTCGACCAACTGAGGTAAATGGGCGTTTTTACAAGCCTCTGACGGTGTCTGAGACGCCTGGACAGGTACTAATTTGTTTGCCGGCCGTCTCATGTCGTCAACCGACCTTGCATCGTGTTGACATTATCACGTAATTCCTAAATAAGCCATCCATTCCGGTGTCGACTCCCTAGAGAGTGACATCACCAATACAGGCAATTTGCTCCGCCTCCTCACCAACATCGTCCTTCTACATGTCGACACACACGTACCGACACACAGCACACACACAGGGAATGCTCTGATAGAGGACAGGACCCCACTAGCCCTTTGGGGAGACAGAGGGAGAGTTTGCCAGCACACACCAAAAACGCTATAATTATACAGGGACAACCCCTTATACAAGTGTTTTCCCTTATAGCATTTTCACATATGTAATCATATCGCCAAATAAGTGCCCCCCCTCTCTGTTTTAACCCTGTTTCTGTAGTGCAGTGCAGGGGAGAGCCTGGGAGCCTTCCTCACAGCAGAGCTGAGCAGGAAAATGGCGCCGTGTGCGGAGGAGAATAGGCCCCGCCCCCTAAAACGGCGGGCTCTTCTCCCGGAGTTTGTGAGATCTGGCAGGGGTTAAATACATCCATATAGCCTCAAGGGCTATATGTGATGTATTTTAGCCATAAAAAAGGTATAATACATTGCTGCCCAGGGCGCCCCCCCCAGCGCCCTGCACCCTCAGTGACCGCTGGTATGAAGTGTGCTGACAACAATGGCGCACAGCTGCAGTGCTGTGCGCTACCTTATGAAGACTGAAAGTCTTCTGCCGCCTGTTTCTGGACCTCTTCAACTTCGGCATCTGCAAGGGGGGTCGGCGGCACGGCTCCGGGACGAACCCCAGGGTGAGACCTGTGTTCCGACTCCCTCTGGAGCTAATGGTGTCCAGTAGCCTAAGAAGCAAATCCATCCTGCACGCAGGTGAGTTTACTTCTCTCCCCTAAGTCCCTCGTAGCAGTGAGCCTGTTGCCAGCAGGACTCACTGAAAATAAAAAACCTAACTTAAACTTTTATTCTAAGCAGCTCAGGAGAGCCACCTAGATTGCACCCTTCTCGGCCGGGCACAAAAATCTAACTGAGGCTTGGAGGAGGGTCATAGGGGGAGGAGCCAGTGCACACCACCTGATCCTAAAGCTTTTATTATTGTGCCCTGTCTCCTGCGGAGCCGCTAAACCCCATGGTCCTGACGGAGTCCCCAGCATCCACTTAGGACGTTAGAGAAATTTGGGTGATATTGTCAAAAAAAAAATGTCAATTCAACCTATAGTCTATCTTTCCCTTATTATAACCCCCTATTACTGCAAGGTCACCTTTACTCAACTCCCATTCCTCAGACGACTATAAACCCATCAGTTAGTCTCACATCTGAGCACCTTCCTGGGATAGAAACTACGCAACTCCAAACTGCTATCGCCCCAGCGCGATCTCTGCAAATACTACAGGTTCCACTGCACTGGTTTTAGAAGTTTTTAAAAGTCTGCTGAACCTGTCAAGAAATTAATGTTGTTAATTAGTAATACTGCCCCATACATGAAACACCCGTACAATTATATAAGACCCCTATAATTACGCTAAAGAGGTCTTCTGCCTATAACAACCAAACATTTTTCCCTTAGAGTACGACATACTCGCTGGTACTTAGGGTGCCACCAGGTCTTAACATTCAGAACAGTAGGGGCTTATATAATTGACGGGTGATCACAGGGTCGTAGCTGGAGCGGATAGGGGCAATTATATATGTTAACTGATGTAGGACTGAGATTACCAAGTAATTTCACCACACACAGGACGGTACACCTGTGGCCACTGATGTAGACTATGTCAAGGGTAGATGACCCCAGGGAGCTATGAGGGATATAGTAGCTTGCAGGTAGTGACTAAGCAGCAGTGCAGGTATGACCCCATATTCCAAATGCAGGGCTGTAGAACTATGGAGAAAGCAGGCAAAGAGAGGTACAAAGGGCACAGCCAGGAAACACACCTTAGCAATGGACCAGGACTTTAAACAGGACCGGGCAGTATACACCGAAGCTGAAGCTTGTAGCATGAAACTATCACCAGCAATGAGGTGCAGGGCTGGCAGCCTTTTAACAAGAGAAGGAACCAATGGAAGAGAGCCAGACAGACCAAGCCCCCCTAATGACAGGACTAGATGCAGCTGTACATTGTAATTAGCATATATAGCAATTAAAAAGGAAGGAAAAAAAGCTTCAAAAGGGAACACCCAGATTTAATCACAGGATAAAGTTACCTGTGCCCGGCTGAAGCAGAATATGACCGGTTGTGCGCCCCTGCAGGAAGGTTCCGCGGTTCCCGTATGCCAGCACCCCGGTGTTGCTTGCTGGAACAGCGAGGAAGGCCGTGTCCTCAGGAGAGGTTGGGGTGAGGCTGTGCACTGGGAAGCGCTGGTACTGTGAATACTGGGGCATCTGGTAGGGACCCAGCTGACTACTTTGGTGATAGTACTGTGGTCCAAACCTCATAGATGCAGACATGGAATCCAGCATTGGGGCTCTGCAACCAGAAATACAGGACAGTAACGTATCAATCACGCAGTTACGTCTTCATAGCGATCCAATAATCACCGACCAGGCTACAGTCACCTACTCCTGTATATTGTAAGAGTACATGTCGCCATCAGTCGGGGACGGGGTGCAAGTGCTATCCGGTGTCTCCGGCATCAGCGGAACCATGTGACTGCTAGGGTTAAAGTTCATGGACATGGGCAGGCCAACACGGCGCAGCGGCGGGGGGCTGTGAAATGCCGGAGGGTACTCCTGGGAGGGCGGTAAGCAGACCGTGTTCGGGGAGCCCAGGCTTGCTGCGGAAGAAATATCAACATTAATTGCTCAACATCAAACAGATAACGAGATTCTTACCAGGAAAATATATTAGATACAAAAAACAGCATCAGTGATACAATGCGCCGCGTGCGTAAACTAAGCTGGGTGCACACTATACGCTCTATCACCCAATGTATCGTTCCGATGTGGCAAGGAATGATGTATCACACACATCGTATAGGGCGTACCTCCAATCCGTCGCTCTAGGACGTCATTCACCGATTCGTCCCATTGGATGTGCTGCACACCCAGTGCGACGATTCCACGGCAGAAGTGGTATAGTTACGTGTAACAATATATTGTGTCGTCGTACAGCGGACTGTATAGTGCGTACAGCGGATGCGATGTATTGTTGCAGGGTCACATCATTGTAAGGTGTGTACCCAGTGTAACACGGTCATTTATCTGCACGCTGACCTCAGTGGCGCTAAGAGGGGGGGAAGGGGGGATCGTGTACAAGTTACCGGGGCCCGGGTCCGCTCCCCTGCCCCCCCCCCCCCCACCCAGTATAACGGCGTCATCTCCCGGTGATCTTTTTGGGAAGATGGCGCCACGCGCTCTGGCACTGGCCAGGAGGAGGGACCCACTTCCTGTTCAAGTAAGGTAGGATGTGGATGCCCCTCCGTGTTAAAATTCCAACCCCCTGTGGGGCATGCTATTTTTATATTAACAGGCGGACCCTTTTTTAAGCCACACTTCCTCCTTTATCGGGGCCCGGCGTGGCTTTCTATGCTCCTGACTGACCTGAGCCGCTGCTGTTGGTACTGCAGGAGGAGCTGTGCTGGGAAAGGACATCCAGGGGCTGAGGCCTCTGCAGGAGGGTCCCGGGCACGAAGGGATGCCTGTGGCGGATAAGTGGGACAGAGATATGTAGAGATGAGGACCGTGCCAGAGCAGAAGGATACAAAGGAGCGGAGCATGTACGGTATCAGTATATAGGACATCTTACCATGTATATAACCTGCATAACATAAATAGAGGAGGATTTCCGCTTCCCAGCTGGTGGTGAACTACATGTCCCATCATACTCAGCAGCTATATTAGCGTGATGAGAACCACTGGGAAATAAGGGACAGAGGTCTATTTACCAAGCTTGGACAGAAAGAAAGCACCAGCCAAACAGCTGCTAACTGTCACAGCCTGTGACATGGCAGTTAGGGGCTGATTGGCTGGTACTCTCTCTCCATCCAATGCTTAGTACATAGACCCCGTCCTTACTGGCTGCTTACACAGTATAATATCTGCAGGACAGGGCTGCATGTGACAGGGGCAGTGACATGATGTGAGAAGGGGAATGGAGGCAGCAGGAAGCCACAGACTGAGAGTTATATAGTGAAAGGAGCAGGGTCCCCAGCAGCACAGAGTATATCAGGAGATGAGTGATGTGTCAGTGAGGACAGGGCTGCATGTGACAGGGGCAGTGACATGATGTGAGAAGGGGAATGGAGGAAACAGGAAGCCACAGGCTGAGAGTTATATAGTGGGAGGAGCAGGCTCCCCAGCAGCACAGAGTATATCAGGAAATGAGTGATGTGACAGTGATGACAGGGCTGCATGTGACAGGGGCAGTGACATGATGTGAGGAGGGGAATGGAGGCAGCAGGAAGCCACAGACTGAGAGTTATATAGTGGGAGGAGCAGGGTCCCAGCAGCACAGAGTATATCAGGAGATGAGTGATGTGTCAGTGAAGACAGGGCTGCATGTGACAGGGGCAGTGACATGATGTGAGGAGGGGAATGGAGGCAGCAGGAAGCCACAGACTGAGAGTTATATAGTGGGAGGAGCAGGGTCCCCAGCAGCACGGAGTATATCAGGAGATGAGTGATGTGTCAGTGAGGACAGGGCTGCATGTGACATGATGTGAGGAGGGGAATGGAGGCAGTAGGAAGCCACAGACAGAGTTATATAGTGGGAGGAGCAGGGTCCCCAGCAGCACAGAGTATATTAGGAGAGGAGTGATGTGTCAGTGAGGACAGGGCTGCATGTGACAGGGGTAGTGACATGATGTGAGGAGGGGAATGGAGGCAGCAGGAAGCCATAGACAGAGTTATATAGTGGAGGAGCAGGGTCCCCAGCAGCACAGAGTATATTAGGAGAGGAGTGATGTGTCAGTGAGGACAGGGCTGCATGTGACTGGGGCAGTGACATGATGTGAGGAGGGGAATGGAGGCAGCAGGAAGCCACAGACTGAGAGTAATATAGTGGGAGGAGCAGGGTCCCCAGCAGCACGGAGTATATCAGGAGATGAGTGATGTGTCAGTGAGGACAGGGCTGCATGTGACAGGGGCAGTGACATGATGTGAGGAGGGGAATGGAGGCAGCAGGAAGCCACAGACTGAGAGTTATATAGTGGGAGGAGCAGGGTCCCCAGCAGCACAGAGTATATTAGGAGAGGAGTGATGTGTCAGTGAGGACAGGGCTGCATGTGACAGGGGCAGTGACATGATGTGAGGAGGGGAATGGAGGCAGCAGGAAGCCACAGACTGAGAGTTATATAGTGGGAGGAGCAGGGTCCCCAGCAGCACAGAGTATATCAGGAGAGGAGTGATGTGTCAGCGAGGACAGGGCTGCATGTGATAGGGGCAGTGACATGATGTGAGGAGGGGAATGGAGGCAGTAGGAAGCCACAGACTGAGAGTTATATAGTGGGAGGAGTAGGGTCCCCAGCAGCATAGAGTATATCAGGAGAGGAGTGATGTGTCAGTGAGGACAGGGCTGCATGTGATAGGGGCAGTGACATGATGTGAGGAGGGGAATGGAGGCAGCAGGAAGCCACAGACTGAGAGTTATATAGTGGGAGGAGCAGGGTCCCCAACAGCACAGAGTATGTCAGGAGATGAGTGACGTGTCAGTGAGGACAGGGCTGCATGTGACAGGGGCAGTGACATGATGTGAGGAGGGGAATGGAGGCAGCAGGAAGCCACAGACTGAGAGTTATATAGTGGGAGGAGCAGGGTCGTTTTTTTTTTAAAGGGGCAATCATTTACAAGGCTAAATAAACCATGCCTTGTAAAAGATTGCCCCTTTAAAAAAAAAAACATCTGAGTTCAGCTGGCAAAAATGGCCGCCGAAATCAGTCATTATTACATCTAACCCAGTGGTTCTCAAACTCGGTCCTCAGGACCCGAAACAGATCATGATTTCCAGGTCACCCAGCAGGTGCACAGGTGTACTCATTACTCACTGACCCATTTTAAAAGATCCACATGTGGAGATAATTATTTCACTTGTGATTCTGTGAGGAGACCTGGAAAACATGCCCTGTTTATTCACCTGTCTACTATGGTTTCTCCTGGGTTGTGCAATGCTCAGTAATGTATGTATATAGGGACAGGGATATATGTTGAAGAAGACTCATTACTTTACTGAATGAAAGAAGAAATAAGGGGATCTCTGCTGCTAATGATTACTGCCCAACCCCAAAACCTGAACCTGCCCAATCAGGATAAGAAAATAGACAATTGAAGTAATTGGATTATAGGCACAACCTTTATCTAGTTGCACTTTTGATCCAATCACTTACTTCTATTGTCCATCAATACTTTACTGTTGAGATACTGTCGACATTGAGATACTGGAAGAGGGGATACATTATGCTGCAGCACAAGATGTGGTACTCACAGTCCGTGTCTCCGGCCCACTGACCCACCACTAAGCTGCCTTAAGACTCAGCCAAAAAATGAGACACAACCCAGTTCTCTCACCCATTCCTGATGGCTGGTAACGATCCGTATGGGTGATAACTTGACGTGACTGCAAACGAAACGGTCTCTGGGCGGGAGAGAGCAGAAGCAGTGAGAATGGTGCTCTCGGAACGAGACATCCCCACAGAGGAAGCAACCGATTTTTTGACACTTCTGACGGAAGATTTCTCCACTTTGCGCCATTTGGCCCTGCGGTTTTGAAACCAAACCTGAAATAAAAGCAAGCGTTACAAGGCAGCGAAATAACGCAGGAACATGGGGGTAATTCAGACCTAATTGCTGGGCAGCGATTTTTGCAGCGTTGCGATCAGATAGTCGCCGCCTATGGGTGGAGTGTATTTTAGCTGTGCAAATGTGTGATCCTATGTGTAGCAGAGCGGTACAAACTGATTTTGTGCAGTCTCTGCACTGCCCAGGACTTACTCAGCCGCTGCGATCACTACAGCCTGTCCAGGACCGGAATTGATGTCAGACTCCCGCCCTGCAAACGCTTGGACACGCCTGCGTTTTTCCAGACACTCCCTGAAAACGGTCAGTTGCCACCCACAAACGCCGTCTTCCTGTCAGCCACCTTGCGATTGCCCGCGCAGTCCCTTTTTTCGCACCATCCCGTCGCTATGCACCAATGCCCGTTGCTGTCGTCCATCGCGCCTGCGCATTGCGGTCCATACGCATGCGCAGTTCAGACCTGATCGCAGACTGTGAGAAAACGCAGCCTAACGATCAGGTCTGAATTACCCCCATAGCCAAAAGCAGCAGAGACGGTAAGATCAATAAACAGTTTATGCAAATTTCAGAATGTACATTTTCCTACCAAGACAGAACATACTGTACATCGCTTAACACTTGCGGGCTCATTTATCAATGAGTGATAAATTTCACTGTGAGTGATAAATTGCACCAGCCAATCAGCTCCTAACTGTCATGTGTTTGAAAAATGACAGTTGGGAGATGATTGGCTGGTGCAGTTTATCACTCACAGTGATATTTATCACTCATTGATAAATAAGCCTGTTGTACTTCTTATGTCTAGCTACTGTAGCTATCCAGGACATCTCTACACAAGAGCTGAAGTTTATCTTATAAAAGTAATTAGGAGGAATGACTATCGCACCACAGGCAGGTACAATGGCCGAGATGATCTATAACCCAGGGAAGTGCATGACTGTATATATATATATATATATATATATATTCTACTGTATTATTTGTAACTGGTAGCTCTCGTATAATGTAATATGATCTTTAGATTTTGTAGTTTATAGAATATCTGGATTACAGGAGAGAAGTTCAAATTGTTAATTTATACATGAAGCTTTTATTTGAAAAATTTACATTTTCTTTTAATATTATTGCCTATAATTATCCTAAGAAATAATAAAACTATTAACACTAATTATACCCAGCTATGGTGTATCCAAGGGCAATAAAGGACTATGGATTACAGTTTGTGTGAAAGGGTCATCCCGGGTTGAAATTGAAATTCCCGTGACTTCGATCCAGGAAATTACCACCAGGGATGACCCTTTCACATAGACAAAATACCCGTTCTGATCCGCAAATTGCCGGGTAGAAATTCTTGACACGGTAATTTGCTTCTCTGTATGAAAGAGGGGGGGAATCAGGCAGAGACCGGCAAAACGACCCCCGGAACTGAAATGCCGGATAATTGCTGGGATTTCTGTCTGATTAGTAAATTATCTGAAGGTAGCAGAACATCTGTTGGACGGTGAGGAAACATGATGGTGATCTACGTATATACGGAATAGAGGAGAAGCCGCAAAGTCACCATTATTCTCTGCGGTGTGACGCCAACAACTTCCGCAATCTCCCGCCTCTTCTCGCTGTCTGGATAATGGTCCTCCATAAAGATTCGCTCCAGTTCGTGCAACTGGCCTGGAAGACGGCCCAGGGGATGGAGAGATTGTTAGGGGATGAGACATGAATGAATACAAAGCATAGAAATGTACTAATGGGGAGTGCTGTGACAGAGGAGAAACGGAGAGGTCTAAAGAGGTGGGAGGTGAGGAGGAGCAGACCATGGAGTTTGGGGAAAGTCAGTGTGACCGGTCATAAGAAAGAGTAAAAAAGACTTTGAAACAATTTTTTTTCCATTTCAATTAGACAATTGCGAGGGGAGGGATGTATCAAACCTTCTAATGAGATCAAGTGAAGTTGCCCATAGCAATCAATCAGCTTAAAACTATCATTTATCTAGTATGTGCTATAAAATGAGAGCTAGAAGCTGTCCTCTTTAGAAGGCCTTATATATCTCCACCATAGCTTTCTCATTCGCCCAGTACCCTAATGGCCCACCGGGCTGCTGGCTGATGTGATTTTAGCATAGTAGTCAGGCTCATTTGCATGTTAGTCACTCTCCTGGCCACACCCACTCCCAACTAAACAGTGAAAGGAAACATTTCCCAACAGAGCATGTTTTCCAGATCAACTAGCTGAGCACAGATGTGTTAATTAACTAACGCAAGAGATCTACAGGTGGTACTGATTAATCTTAAGGATAAGTGAAAAACACAGCCCTGGTGTCATCAGTTCAGTTACTGACCAAGGCAGGGTTTGTATGTACTCTCCGTGTGGGTTCCACCTCCCTCCCCCTCGATACACAGCACAGTAGGTGACCTGGCTTTTGACAAAAAAAATGAACCCCAGTGTAATAGGGAACCTAGATATTCTCTATAAAGCGCTGTGTAACATTTGCAGGGCCGGATTAAGGTAGGTGGGGGCCCAGGGCATCCGAGGTTGTGGGGCCCCCTAGCGTGCCGCAGTCCGAGGGCGTGGCTTGGCGACAAGGCTGCGTGGCCTCCAGCACCATGCAAAGACGGAGATCCACTCCCCGTTTTCGTCATGCCTGAGGCTTGTCCAGCACTTCCGGAGCTGCTGGACAACCCCCAGAATCTCCTTGAGCTGGCATAGTCTGCGGTGCGCCCGTCATCCATTCTCCGCTGCTTTGCAATAACGAGTAGCGGCGTCAGACTCAGAGCGTCCTCCCCAACCTTACTTCCCCGACCGCGGACACTGCAGAGATCGGGACAGCTGGGAGGTATGCAATGTGTGGGGACATCGGGACAGCTGGGAGGTATGCAATGTGTGGGGACCACAGTACCGCTGCCCCTGTCACTCCCCCCCCCCCCCCCCCCCAATCCGGCCTGAATATGTGTGTGCTATATTAATGATTAACTTATATATTTTTAACCCGAGAGGTCCTATGTTAAAAATAATAAAAAAAACTGAGGATCAGGGCCCGGATGTAATGCCATCCTGGTTGGCCGTGGGTGCGGGTTGCCATCCAAGTTGGCCGTGGGTGCGGGACGCCATCCCAGTTGCCCGTGGGTGCGGGACGCCATCCCAGTTGCCCGTGGGTGCGGGATGCCATCCGGCCAACTGAGACGGCGTTACATCCGGCTCCATATGTGAAAAACAGAAAAGTTAAAGCCGTGCATTTAGTGAAAGTTGCAAATGTAGGATGTAGAGTAATAAGTTAAGGTTATCAGAAGGCGTAAAGTTCCAGGTAACAGACATATATAAAACAGTGATTATACAGCAGGCAGGTAACACTACTGGCCTCACCAATGTTGTAGAGGGTGCGGCTCTTCTTTCTGCTGGGCGCTGACGTCTCATCAACAGTTTCAGGCTGGAACTTGGGCCTTTGTCCGTCTCCTCCCGGTCCTGTATCATATACAAAGGCTGGCAGCTTACATGAGCCGGCGCAGCGGGCTGAGCGTCGCGGGGCAGGAGCGGTTGCTGGGAAATTTGCTTTCATTTTTAGGTTTACTGGCTGGAACTGCCCACCTGCAGTGAAGAAGCCTGGTCCCTGGCGTGCCTCGGCGCTATAAGCGCCGTAGCATCCTCCCGGGGGGTCAGACAGAGGCCCACACACTGCCAGTAGGCTGAGCTGGCACTGCCCGTTATCAGCTGTTGTGTTGTCAGGGGCACGAAGACTGAACTCTACAGGGCTGGCGTCCTCCAGTTCATCACTCTGACCTGTGACAATGACGGTGCTGTATTCCGGAGACTCGTCCTCTATACCCTGCTCTGTGCACAGTAGAGATGGCTCCTCTTTAGGATCTGCTGGGAGATAACACAGGTAAGAACGTGCACTGAAATGATTAGACAGCTTTGCTGGCTATAGGGGATTTATACCTCACTGCAAACATCTCCGACTCCCCCCAACATTTGCCTCTATGCTGCAGTTGTCAGCCCAGTCCTGTCAGGAACTATATAAGACACAATAGGGCCCAGTTTAGAACATGCTGGGGGCCCCACGCAGTGAGTGATGAGCGAGCAAACCAATTACCCAGTATGATATGCAGAGCCATACCGGTTGCCCAGTCTAGTATGAAGAGCCATACCGGTTGCCCAGTCTAGTATGCAGAGCCATACCGGTTGCCTAGTCAGTACGCAGAGCCATAGCGGTTTCCCAGTCTAGTATGCAGAGCCATACCGGTTGCCCAGTTAGTATGCAGAGCCATACCGGTTGCCCAGTCTAGTATGCAGAGTCATACCGGTTGCCCAGTCTAGTATGCAGAGCCATACCGGTTGCCCAGTCAGTATGCAGAGCCATAGCGGTTTCCCAGTCAAGTATGCAGAGCCATAGCGGTTTCCCAGTCAAGTATGCAGAGCCATAGCGGTTTCCCAGTCAAGTATGCAGAGCCATAGCGGTTTCCCAGTCAAGTATGCAGAGCCATAACGGTTGCCCAGTCTAGTATGCAGAGCCATACAGATTGCCCAGCCTATTATGCAGAGCCATACAGATTACCCAGTCTAGTATGCAGAGCCATAGCGGTTTCCCAGTCTAGTATGCAGAGCCATACCGGTTGCCCAGTTAGTATGCAGAGCCATACCGGTTGCCCAGTCTAGTATGCAGAGCCATACCGGTTGCCCAGTCAGTATGCAGAGCCATAGCGGTTTCCCAGTCAAGTATGCAGAGCCATAGCGGTTTCCCAGTCAAGTATGCAGAGCCATAACTGTTGCCCAGTCTAGTATGCAGAGCCATACAGATTGCCCAGCCTATTATGCAGAGCCATACAGATTACCCAGTCTAGTATGCAGAGCCATACCAGTTGTCCAGTCTAGTATGCAGAGCCATACCGGTTGCCCAGTCTAGTATGCAGAGCCATACCGGTTGCCCAGTCTAGTATGCAGAGCCATACCGGTTGCCCAGTCTAGTATGCAGAGCCATACCGGTTGCCCAGTCTAGTATGCAGAGCCATACCGGTTGCCCAGTCTAGTATGCAGAGCCATACCGGTTGCCCAGTCTAGTATGCAGAGCCATACCGGTTGCCCAGTCTAGTATGCAGAGCCATACCGGTTGCCCAGTCTAGTAAGCAGAGGCACACCTGGTACCCAGATTGTTTGGCAGACTGATAAAACATATAACTCACGGTGCAGCTTGGCACTCTAATTGCTGGCCTTTTCCCCAGGATACAGTCACTAAGTTGACAATCACAATGACGAAATGTTGACATTCTGCACAATACAATGCCAACATTAGTGTTAGGCTGCAGAAGTGGAGGGTTATGGGTAGCCTACTAACCACTGGAACCACTTCATCAGATGACTCTGCCAGACCACAATACACTGCCAGAGTCATCGGACTAGGTAAGTTAAAACGCTGCAGCACCTGGACTGGTTTGTCCACATGCCATGTCAACATTTCATCAGTGTCAACATTTTATTACTGTGTAATAAGCTACCTTCATTGGCTATTTGTCTGCACAGCCATCAGAAATGCAGTTACAGTGTGGGTGGAGGCAACAAATGCACAATGGATGGCAACTATAGGAAGGGTATGTTCATGCAATTGTAACTGCATGCAGACTTTGAAACAAGTACATACAACTGGGGAGGCTGGATCATTTACGGGTGCTATGGGGTAGGTCCAAATATCAGATGATGAACCAGATGATGGAGACTGAACAACCAAGAATGAGATACTACAGAAAGACACAAGTAGCTATTAGCTTATTAGTTGAAGATGATGAGCTAATTCGGGTAAGACATGAAAAACTAAAAAGGGCATGCAGGATGCATTACAGAAACTGCATTAACGATCCCATTTGAACAGTATGGTGTCTCTATTTAAGAAACTAAACCAAAATAAATTTGGCAAAAGAAACATGCAAGTGCATATACATGGAATGTTCTAGAGCAGTGGTTCCCAACCTCGGTCCTCAAGTACCCCAACCCCCCCAACAGTTCATGTTTTCCAGGACTCCTCACAGGATTGCAAGTGAAATCATTTGCTCCACCTGTGGGTCTATTATAATGTGTCAGTGAGTAATGAATTCACCTGGTCAACTGCTAGGTGACCTGGAAAACACGAACTGGTGGGGGTACTTAAGGACCAAGGTTGGTTGGGAACCACTGGTCTAGACAGTAGCGGTACTATGGTCAATGGATAGGGACAGCAAACGTAACCACTGGAATGACCCTTACAGTCACAGATATAATGTGACGCAATAAGGTAACACAGGAGAACATGTTGTAGATGCAGGAAACAGGGACACCTGGAGAGACTGCTCTATATGAAAAGCACCTTTCCTAAAGGGTCCAAGCAGAAAGTGTCACCTTGTTATACTATAGAAGCCTGCACAGATCCTAGGGGCCAATTCAGATGCAACGGCATCTCACTTGTGCGATCGCCCCTGCCTGATTGACAGATAGAGGCGGTCGCGGGGTGGGAACGTTGGAGGGATGCAGCGTCCCCCCCGCATGTCAGAGTAATTGATCGTAGAGGTGCGAGTGTAGGGGGACAGTATGGAACATAGAGATGGGAGTGGGGGGGGGGCAGTATGGGGCATAGAGATGGGAGTGTGGGGGGACAGTATGGGACATAGAGATGGGAGTGTGGGGGGCAGTATGGGACATAGAGATGGGAGTGTGGGGGGCAGTATGGGACGTAGAGATGGGAGTGTGGGGGTGCAGTATGGGGCATAGAGATGGGAGTGTGGGGGGACAGTATGGGACATAGAGATGGGTGTGTGGGGGGCAGTATGGGACATAGAGATGGGAGTGTATGGGGACAGTATGGGACATAGAGGTGGGGGTGCAGTATGGGGCATAGAGATGGGAGTGTGGGGGGACAGTATGGGACATAGAGATGGGTGTGTGGGGGGCAGTATGGGACATAGAGATGGGAGTGTATGGGGACAGTATGGGACATAGAGGTGGGGGTGCAGTATGGGGCATAGAGATGGGAGTGTGGGGGGACAGTATGGGACATAGAGATGGGTGTGTGGGGGGCAGTATGGGACATAGAGATGGGAGTGTATGGGGACAGTATGGGACATAGAGGTGGGGGTGCAGTATGGGGCATAGAGATGGGAGTGTGGGGGGACAGTATGGGACATAGAGATGGGTGTGTGGGGGGCAGTATGGGACATAGAGATGGGAGTGTATGGGGACAGTATGGGACATAGAGATGGGAGTGTGGGGGTGCAGTATGGGACATAGAGATGGGAGTGTGGGGGGCAGTATGGAACATAGAGATGGGAGTGTGGGGGACAGTATGGAACATAGAGATGGGAGTGTGGGGGGCAGTATGGGACATAGAGATGGGAGTGTGTGGGGGGGCAGTATGGAACATAGAGATGGGAGTGTGGGGACAGTATGGGACATAGAGATGGGAGTGTGGGGGGCAGTATGGGACATAGAGATGGGAGTGTGTGTGGGGGACAGTATGGAACATAGAGATGGGAGTGTGGGGGGCAGTATGGGACAGAGATGGGAGTGTGTGGGGGGCAGTATGGAACATAGAGATGGGAGTGTGGGGACAGTATGGGACAGAGAGATGGTAGTGTGGGGGACAGTATGGGACATAGAGATGTGAGTGTGGGGGGCAGTATGGGACATAGAGATGGGAGTGTGTGTGGGGGACAGTATGGAACATAGAGATGGGAGTGTGGGGGGCAGTATGGGACATAGAGATGGGAGTGTGTGGGGGGGCAGTATGGAACATAGAGATGGGAGTGTGGGGACAGTATGGGACATAGAGATGGTAGTGTGGGGGACAGTATGGAACATAGAGATGGGAGTGTGTGGGGGGGGCAGTATGGAACATAGAGATGGGAGTGTGTGGGGGCAGTATGGAACATAGAGATGGGAGTGTGTGTGGGGGGCAGTATAGGACATAGAGATGGGAGAGTGGGGGCAATATGGAACATAGAGATGGTAGTGTGTGTGGGGGGCAGTATGGAACATAGAGATGGTAGTGGGGGGGCAGTATGGAACATAGAGATGGGAGTGTGGGGGGCAGTATGGGACATAGAGATGGGAGAGTGTGGGGCAATATGGAACATAGAGATGGGAGTGTGTGTGGGGGCAGTATGGGACAGAGATGGGAGTGTGTGTGGGGGGCAGTATGGAACATAGAGGTGGGACTGTGGAGGGCAGTATGGGACATAGAGATGGGAGAGTGGGGGCAGTATGGAACATAGAGATGGGAGTGTGTGGGGGGGGGGCAATATGGAACATAGAGATGGGAGTGTGGGGGGGCAGTATGGGACAGAGATGGAAGTGTGTGGGGGGGGCAGTATGGGACATAGAGATGGGAGAGTGTGGGGCAGTATGGAACATAGAGATGGTAGTGTGGGGGGCAGTATGGAACATAGAGATGGTAGTGTGGGGGGCAGTATGGAACAAAGAGATGGGAGTATGTGGGGGGGGAGGCAATATGGAACATAGAGATGGGAGTGTGGGGGGGGCAGTATGGGACATAGAGATGGGAGTGTGTGGGGGGGCAGTATAGGACATAGAGATGGGAGAGTGTGGGGCAGTATGGAACATAGAGATGGTAGTGTGGGGGGCAATATGGAACATAGAGATGGGAGTAGCATCCTCCCGGGGGGTCAGACAGAGGCCCACACACTGCCAGTAGGCTGAGCTGGCACTGCCCGTTATCAGGGGCACGAAGACTGAACTCTACAGGGCTGGCGTCCTCCAGTTCATCACTCTGACCTGTGACAATGACGGTGCTGTATTCCGGAGACTCGTCCTCTATACCCTGCTCTGTGCACAGTAGAGATGGCTCCTCTTTAGGATCTGCTGGGAGATACCACAGGTAAGAACGTGCACTGAAATGATTAGACAGCTTTGCTGGCTATAGGGGATTTCTCTGACATCCTAAGTGGATGCTGGGACTCCGTAAGGACCATGGGGAATAGCGGCTCTGCAGGAGACTGGGCACAACTAAAGAAAGCTTTAGGACTACCTGGTGTGCACTGGCTCCTCCCCCTATGACCCTCCTCCAGACCTCAGTTAGAATCTTGTGCCCGGCTGAGCTGGATGCACACTAGGGGCTCTCCTGAGCTCCTAGAAAAAGAAAGTTTATTTTAGGTTTTTTATTTTCAGTGAGACCTGCTGGCAACAGACTCACTGCTACGAGGGACTAAGGGGAGAGAAGCGAACCTACCTGCTTGCAGCCAGCTTGGGCTTCTAGGCTACTGGACACCATTAGCTCCAGAGGGATCGAACACAGGGCCCGACCTCGATCGTCCGGTCCCGAAGCTGCGCCACCGTCCCCCTTACAGAGCCAGAAGCAAGAAGACAGTCCTGGAAATCGGCGGCAGAAGACTTCGGTCTTCATCAAGGTAGCGCACAGCACTGCAGCTGTGCGCCATTGCTTCCTATGCACACCTCACACTCCGGTCACTGATGGGTGCAGGGCGCTGGGGGGGGGGGCGCCCTGGGCTGCAATATTAAGTACCTTGGCTGGCAAAACTACACATAATATAGTCTTAGAGACTATATATGTGTAAAATCCCCTGCCAGATATACCTACAATAAAGCTGGAGAAGTCCGCCGGAAAAGGGGCGGGGCTATCTCCCTCAGCACACTGGCGCCATTTTCCCTCACAGCTCCGCTGGAAGGATCACTCCCAGGCTCTCCCCTGCAGTTTCCAGACTACATAGGGTAAAAAAGAGAGGGGGGGGCACTAAATTTAGGCGCAATATTGTGTATACAAGCAGCTATTGGGAAAATCACTCAGTTACAGTGTTAATCCCTGTGTTATATAGCGCTCTGGTGTGTGCTGGCATACTCTCTCTCTGTCTCCCCAAAGGGCTTTGTGGGGTCCTGTCCTCAGTCAGAGCATTCCCTGTGTGTGTGCGGTGTGTCGGTACGTCTGTGTCGACATGTTTGATGAGGAGGCTTATGTGGAGGCGGAGCAGTTGCCGATAAATGTGATGTCACCCCCTGCGGGGCCGACACCTGAGTGGATGGACTTGTGGAAGGAATTACGTGAAAGTGTCAACTCCTTACATAAAAGGTTTGACGACATAGCAGATGTGGGACAGCCGGCTTCTCAGCTCGTGCCTGCCCAACTGTCTCAAAAGCCATCAGGGGCTCTAAAACGCCCGCTACCTCAGATGGCAGACTCAGATGTCGACACGGATACTGAATCCAGTGTCGACGACGATGAGACTAAGGTAACTTCCAATAGGGCCACACGTTACATGATTGAGGCAATGAAAAATGTGTTGCACATTTCTGATGTTACCCCAGGTACCACAAAAAAGGGTATTATGTTTGGGGAGAAAAAACTACCAGTGGTTTTTCCCCCATCTGAGGAATTAAATGAAGTGTGTGAAGAAGCGTGGGCTTCCCCTGATAATAAACTGGTAATTTCTAAAAGGTTACTAATGGCGTACCCTTTCCCGCCAGAGGATAGGTCACGTTGGGAAACATCCCCTAGGGTGGATAAAGCGCTCACACGCCTGTCAAAGAAGGTGGCACTACCGTCTCCAGATACGGCCGCCCTAAAGGAGCCTGCTGATAGGAAGCAGGAGGCTATCCTGAAGTCTGTATATACACACACAGGTGTTATACTGAGACCAGCTATTGCTTCAGCATGGATGTGCAGTGCTGCAGCTGCGTGGTCAGATTCCCTGTCAGAAAATATTGATACCCTAGACAGGGACACTATACTGCTAACCGTAGAGCATATAAAAGACGCAGTCTTATACATGAGAGATGCACAGAGGGATATTTGCCGGCTGGCATCTAAAATAAGTGCAATGTCCATTTCTGCCAGGAGAGGATTATGGACTCGGCAGTGGACAGGTGATGCAGATTCTAAAAGGCACATGGAAGTTTTGCCTTATAAAAGGTGAGGAGTTGTTTGGGGATGGTCTCTCGGACCTCGTTTCCACAGCCACAGCTGGGAAGTCAGCATTTTTACCCCATGTTCCCTCACAGCCAAAGAAAGCACCGTATTATCAGGTACAGTCCTTTCGGCCCCAGAAAGGCAAGCGGGTTATAGGCACGTCCTTTCTGCCCAGAGGCAGAGGTAGAGGGAAAAAGCTGCAGCATACAGCCAGTTCCCAGGAGCAAAAGTCCTCCCCCGCTTCCTCCAAGTCCACCGCATGACGCTGGGGCTCCACAGGCGGAGCCAGGTATGGTGGGGGCCCGTCTCAAAAACTTCAGTGGGCTTGCTCACTGGATCCTTCAAGTGGTATCTCAGGGGTACAAGCTGGAATTCGAGACGTCTCCCCCCCGCCGTTTCCTCAAATCTGCCTTGCCAACAACTCCCTCAGGCAGGGAGGCAGTGCTAGAGGCAATTCACAAGCTGTATTCCCAGCAGGTGATAGTCAAGGTGCCCCTCCTTCAACAAGGTCGGGGTTACTATTCCACAATGTTTGTGGTACCGAAACCGGACGGTTCGGTGAGACCCATTTTAAATTTGAAATCCTTGAACACTTATATAAAAAAATTCAAGTTCAAGATGGAATCGCTCAGGGCGGTTATTTCAAGCCTGGACGAGGGGGATTACATGGTATCACTGGACATCAAGGATGCTTACCTGCATGTCCCCATTTACCATCCTCACCAGGAGTACCTCAGATTTGCGGTACAGGATTGTCATTACCAATTCCAGACGTTGCCGTTTGGTCTGTCCACGGCACCGAGGGTATTTACCAAGGTAATGGCCAAAATGATGATACTCCTTCGAAAAAAGGGAGTTTTAATTATCCCGTACTTGGACGATCTACTGATAAAGGCGAGGTCCAGGGAGCAGTTGTTGGTCGGGGTAGCACTATCTCGGGAGGTGCAACAACAGCACGGTTGGATTCTAAATATTCCAAAGTCACAGCTGGTCCCTACGACACGTCTACTGTTCCTGGGGATGGTTCTGGACACAGAACAGAAAAAAGTGTTTCTCCCGGAGGAGAAAGCCAAGGAGCTGTCATCTCTAGTCAGAGGCCTCCTGAAACCAAAACAGGTGTCGGTGCATCACTGCACGCGAGTCCTGGGAAAAATGGTAGCTTCCTACGAAGCAATTCCATTCGGCAGGTTCCATGCAAGGACTTTTCAGTGGGACCAGTTGGACAAGTGGTCCGGATCGGATCTTCAGATGCATCGGCTGATAACCCTGTCTCCAAGGACCAGGGTGTCTCTGCTGTGGTGGCTGCAAAGTGCTCATCTTCAAGAGGGCCGCAGATTCGGCATACAGGACTGGGTCCTGGTGACCACGGATGCCAGCCTTCGAGGCTGGGGGGCAGTCACACAGGGAAGAAACTTCCAAGGACTATGGTCGAGTCAGGAGACTTCCCTACACATAAATATTCTGGAACTGAGGGCCATTTACAATGCCCTAAGTCAGGCAAAACCCCTGCTTCAAAACCAGCCGGTACTGATCCAGTCAGACAACATCACGGCAGTCGCCCATGTAAACCGACAGGGCGGCACAAGAAGCAGGACGGCGATGGCAGAAGCCACAAGGATTCTCCGAAGGGCGGAAAATCACGTGTTAGCACTGTCAGCAGTGTTCATTCCGGGAGTGGACAACTGGGAAGCAGACTTCCTCAGCAGGCACGACCTCCACCCGGGAGAGTGGGGACTTCATCCAGAAGTCTTCCAACTGATTGTAAACCGTTGGGAAAGGCCACAGGTGGACATGATGGCGTCCCGCCTCAACAAAAAGCTAGAAAGATATTGCGCCAGGTCAAGATACCCTCAGGCGATAGCTGTGGACGCTCTAGTGACACCGTGGGTGTACCGGTCGGTTTATGTGTTCCCTCCTCTTCCTCTCATACCCAAGGTACTGAGGATAATAAGGAGAAGAGGAGTAAGAACTATACTCATTGTTCCGGATTGGCCAAGAAGAGCTTGGTACCCGGAACTTCAAGAAATGATCTCAGAGGACCCATGGCCTCTGCCGCTCAGACAGGACCTGCTGCAGCAGGGGCCCTGTCTGTTCCAAGACTTACCGCGGCTGCGTTTGACGGCATGGCGGTTGAACACCGGATCCTGAAGGAAAAGGGCATTCCGGAGGAAGTCATTCCTACGCTGATTAAAGCTAGGAAAGAAGTGACCGCAAACCATTATCACCGCATTTGGCGAAAATATGTTGCGTGGTGTGAGGCCAGGAAGGCCCCAACGGAGGAATTTCAGCTGGGCCGTTTTCTGCACTTCCTACAGTCAGGGGTGACTATGGGCCTAAAATTGGGTTCCATTAAGGTCCAGATTTCGGCTCTATCGATTTTCTTCCAGAGAGAACTGGCTTCACTACCTGAAGTTCAGACATTTGTTAAGGGAGTGCTGCATATTCAGCCCCCTTTTGTGCCTCCAGTGGCACCTTGGGATCTCACGTGGTGTTGGATTTCCTAAAGTCACATTGGTTTGAGCCTCTTAAAACCGTGGAATTAAAATATCTCACGTGGAAAGTGGTCATGCTGTTGGCCTTGGCTTCGGCCAGGCGTGTGTCAGAATTGGCGGCTTTGTCATGTAAAAGCCCTTATCTGATTTTCCATAGGATAGGGCAGAATTAAGGACTCGTCCCCAGTTTCTCCCTAAGGTGGTATCAGCCTTTCATTTGAACCAACCTATCGTGGTGCCTGCGGCTACTAAAGACTTGGAGGCTTCCAAGTTGAAGGACGTAGTCAGGGCCCTGAAAATTTAGGTTTCCAGGACGGCTAGTGTCAGGAAAACTGACTCGCTATTTATCCTGTATGCACCCAACAAGCTGGGTGCTCCTGCTTCAAAGCAGACTATTGCTCGCTGGATCTGTAGTACGATTCAGCTTGCACATTCTGCGGCTGGACTGCCGCATCCTAAATCAGTGAAAGCCCATTCCACGAGGAAGGTGGGCTCTTCTTGGGCGGCTGCCCGAGGGGTCTCGGCTTTACAACTTTGCCGAGCAGCTACTTGGTCGGGGTCAAACACATTTGCTAAATTCTACAAGTTTGACACCCTGGCTGAGGAGGACCTAGAGTTTGCCCATTCGGTACTGCAGAGTCATCCGCACTCTCCTGCCCGTTTGGGAGCTTTGGTATAATCCCCATGGTCCTTACGGAGTCCCAGCATCCACTTAGGACGTCAGAGAAAATAAGATTTTACTCACCGGTAAATCTATTTCTCGCAGTCCGTAGTGGATGCTGGGCGCCCATCCCAAGTGCGGATTGTCTGCAATACTTGTATATAGTTATTGTTTAACTAAAGGGTTATTGTTGAGCCATCTGTTGAGAGGCTCAGTTATTATTCATACTGTTAACTGGGTATAGTATCACGAGTTATACGGTGTGATTGGTGTGGCTGGTATGAGTCTTACCCGGGATTCAAAATCCTTCCTAATTGTGTCAGCTCTTCCGGGCACAGTATCCTAACTGAGGTCTGGAGGAGGGTCATAGGGGGAGGAGCCAGTGCACATCAGGTAGTCCTAAAGCTTTCTTTAGTTGTGCCCAGTCTCCTGCGGAGCCGCTATTCCCCATGGTCCTTACGGAGTCCCAGCATCCACTACGGACTACGAGAAATAGATTTACCGGTGAGTAAAAATAAGAATTTACTTACCGATAATTCTATTTCTCATAGTCCGTAGTGGATGCTGGGGACTCCGTAAGGACCATGGGGAATAGCGGCTCCGCAGGAGACTGGGCAAATCTAAAGAAAGCTTTAGGACTATCTGGTGTGCACTGGCTCCTCCCCCTATGACCCTCCTCCAAGCCTCAGTTAGGATACTGTGCCCGGACGAGCGTACACAATAAGGAAGGATTTTGAATCCCGGGTAAGACTCATACCAGCCACACCAATCACACCGTATAACCTGTGATCTGAACCCAGTTAACAGCATGATAACAGAGGAGCCTCTGAAAGATGGCTCACAACAATAAAATAACCCGATTTTTGTAACAATAACTATGTACAAGTATTGCAGACAATCCGCACTTGGGATGGGCGCCCAGCATCCACTACGGACTATGAGAAATAGAATTATCGGTAAGTAAATTCTTATTTTCTCTAACGTCCTAAGTGGATGCTGGGGACTCCGTAAGGACCATGGGGATTATACCAAAGCTCCCAAACGGGCGGGAGAGTGCGGATGACTCTGCAGCACCAAATGAGAGAACTCCAGGTCCTCCTCAGCCAGGATATCAATTTTGCAGAATTTTACAAACGTATTTGCTCCTGACCAAGTAGCTGCTCGGCAAAGTTGTAAAGCCGAGACCCCTCGGGCAGCCGCCCAAGATGAGCCCACCTTCCTTGTGGAGTTGGCATTACAGATTTTTGGCTGTGGCAGGCCTGCCACAGAATGTGCAAGCTGAATTGTACTACAAATCCAACGAGCAATAGTCTGCTTAGAAGCAGGAGCACCCAGCTTGTTGGGTGCATACAGGATAAACAGCGAGTCAGATTTCCTGACTCCAGCCCTCCTGGAAACATATATTTTCAGGGCCCTGACAACGTCTAGCAACTTGGAGTCCTCCAAGTCCCTAGTAGCCGCAGGCACCACAAATAGGTTGGTTCAGGTGAAACGCTGAAACCAACTTAGGGAGAAACTGAGGACGAGTCCTCAATTCCACCCTGTCCGAATGGAACATCAGATAAGGGCTTTTTCAGGATAAAGCCGCCAATTCTGACACGCGCCTGGCCCAGGCCAGGGCCAACAGCATGACCACTTTCCATGTGAGATATTTTAACTCCACAGATTTAAGTGGTTCAAACCAATGTGACTTTTGGAACCCAAAACTACATTGAGATCCCAAAGTGCCACTGGAGGCACAAAAGGAGGCTGTATATGCAGTACCCCTTTTACAAACGTCTGAACTTCAGGGACTGAAGCTAGTTCTTTTTGGAAGAAAATTGACAGGGCCGAAATTTGAACCTTAATGGACCCCAATTTCAGGCCCATAGACACTCCTGTTTGCAGGAAATGTAGGAATCGACCCAGTTGAATTTCCACCGTCGGGCCTTACTGGCCTCGCACCACGCAACATATTTTCGCCAATTGCGGTGATAATGTTTTTGCGGTTACATCCTTCCTGGCTTTGATCAGGATAGGGATGACTTCATCCGGAATGCCTTTTTTCCTTCAGGATCCGGCGTTCAACCGCCATGCCGTCAAACGCAGCCGCGGTAAGTCTTGGGACAGACAGGGTCCTTGCTGGAGCAGGTCCCTTCTTAGAGGTAGAGGCCACGGATCCTCCGTGAGCATCTCTTGAAGTTCCGGTTACCAAATCCTTCTTGGCCAATCCGGAGCCACGAATATAGTGCTTACCCCTTTCCATCTTATCAATCTCAGTACCTTGGGTATGAGAGGCAGAGGAGGGAACACATACCCTGACTGGTACACCCACGGTGTTACCAGAGCGTCTACAGCTATTGCCTGAGGGTCCCTGGACCTGGCGCAAAACCTGTCGAGTTTTTCCCAACGGTTTATAATCATGTGGAAGACTTCTGGGTGAAGTCCCCACTCTCCCGGGTGGAGGTCGTGCTGAGGAAGTCTGCTTCCCAGTTGTCCACTCCCGGAATGAATACTGCTGACAGTGCTATCACATGATTTTCCGCCCAGCGAAGAATCCTTGCAGCTTCTGCCATTGCCCTCCTGCTTCTTGTGCCACCCTGTCTGTTTACGTGGGTGACTGCCGTGATGTTGTCCGACTGGATCAACACCGGCTGACCTTGAAGCAGAGGTCTTGCTAAGCTTAGAGCATTGTAAATGTCCCTTAGCTTCAGGATATTTATGTGAAGTGATGTCTCCAGGCTTGACCATAAGTCCTGGATATTCCTTCCCTGTGTGACTGCTCCCCAGCCTCGCAGGCTGGCATCCGTGGTTACCAGGACCCTGTCCTGAATGCCGAATCTGCGGCCCTCTAGAAGATGAGCACTCTGCAACCACCACAGGAGGGACACCCTTGTCCTTGGTGACAGGGTTATCCGCTGATGCATCTGAAGATGCGACCCGGACCATTTGTCCAGCAGGTCCCACTGGAAAGTTCTTGCGTGGAATCTGCCGAATGGGATTGCTTCGTAGGAAGCCACCCTTTTACCCAGAACCCTTGTGCATTGATGCACTGAGACTTGGCTCGGTTTTAGGAGGTTCCTGACTAGCTCGGATAACTCCCTGGCTTTCTCCTCCGGGAGAAACACCTTTTTCTGGACTGTGTCCAGGATCATCCCTAGGAACAGAAGACAAGTCGTCGGAACCAGCTGCGATTTTGGAATATTGAGAATCCAACCGTGCTGCAGCAACACTACCTGAGATAGTGCTACACCGACCTCCAACTGTTCCCTGGATCTTACCCTTATCAGGGAATTGTCCAAGTAAGGGATAACTAAAATTCCCTTCCTTTGAAGGAATATCATAATTTCGGCCATTACCTTGGTAAAGACCCGGGGTGCCGTGGACCATCCATACGGCAGCGTCTGAACTGATAGTGACAGTTCTGTACCATAAACCTGAGGTACCCTTGGTGAGAAGGGTAAATTTTGACATGAAGGTAAGCATCCTTGATGTCCCGAGACATCATGTAGTCCCCTTCTCCCAGGTTCGCAATCACTGCTCTGAGTGACTCAATCTTGAATTTGAACCTCTGTATGTAAGTGTTCAAAGATTTTAGATTTAGAATCGGTCTCACCGAGCCGTCCGGCTTCGGTACCACAACAGTGTGGAATAATACCCCGTTCCCTGTTGCAGGAGGGGTATCTTGATTATCACCTGCTGGGAATACAGCTTGTGAATGGCTTCCAAAACTGTCTCCCTGTCAGACGGAGACATCGGTAAAGCAGACTTTAGGAAACGGCGAGGGGGAGACGTCTCGAATTCTAATTTGTACCCCTGAGATATCACCTGAAGGATCCAGGGGTCTACTTGCGAGTGAGCCCACTGCGCGCTGAAATTCATTGAGACGGGCCCCCCACCGTGCCTGATTCTGCTTGTAAAGCCCCAGCGTATACTGAGGGCTTGGCAGAGGCGGGAGAGGGTTTCTGTTCCTGGGAACTGGCTGATTTCTGCAGCCTTTTTCCTCTCCCTCTGTCATGGGGCAGAAATGAGGAACCTTTTGCCCGCTTATCCACGAAAAGACTGCGCCTGATAATACGGCGTCTTCTCATGTTGAGAGGCGACCTGGGGTACAAACGTGGATTTCCCAGCTGTTGCCGTGGCCACCAGGTCTGAAAGACCGACCCCAAATAACTCCTCCCCTTAATAAGGCAATACTTCCAAATGCCGTTTGGAATACGCATCACCTGACCACTGACGTGTCCATAACCCTCTACTGGTAGAAATGGACAACGCACTTAGACTTGATGCCAGTCGGCAAATATTCCGCTGTGCATCACGCATATACAGAAATGCATCTTTCAAATGCTCTATAGGCAAAAATATACTGTCCCTATCTAGGGTATCAATATTTTCAGTCAGGGAATCCGACCACGCCAACCCAGCACTGCACATCCAGGCTGAGGCGATTGCTGGTCGCAGTATAACACCAGTATGTGTGTAAATACATTTTAGGATACCCTCCTGCTTTCTATCAGCAGGATCCTTAAGGGCGGCCATCTCAGGAGAGGATAGAGCCCTTACAAGCGTGTGAGCGCTTTATCCACCCTAGGGGGTGTTTCCCAACGCACCCTAACCTCTGGCGGGAAAGGATATAATGCCAATAACATTTTAGAAATTATCAGTTGTTATCGGGGGAAACCCACGCATCATCACACACCTCATTTAATTTCTCAGATTCAGGAAAACTACAGGTAGTTTTTCCTCACCGAACATAATACCCCTTTTTGGTGGTACTCGTATTATCAGAAATGTGTAAAACATTTTTCATTGCCTCAATCATGTAACGTGTGGCCCTACTGGAAGTCACATTTGTCTCTTCACCGTCGACACTGGAGTCAGTATCCGTGTCGGCGTCTATATCTGCCATCTGAGGTAACGGGCGCTTTAGAGCCCCTGACGGCCTATGAGACGTCTGGACAGGCACAAGCTGAGTAGCCGGCTGTCTCATGTCAACCACTGTCTTTTATACAGAGCTGACACTGTCACGTAATTTCTTCCAACAGTTCATCCACTCAGGTGTCGACCCCCTAGGGGGTGACATCACTATTACAGGCAATCTGCTCCGTCTCCACATCATTTTTCTCCTCATACATGTCGACACAAAAGTACCGACATACAGCACACACACAGGGAATGCTCTGATAGAGGACAGGACCCCACTAGCCCTTTGGGGAGACAGAGGGAGAGTTTGCCAGCACACACCAGAGCGCTATATATATACAGGGATAACCTTATATAAGTGTTTTTCCCCTTATAGCTGCTGTATAGTTAATACTGCGCCTAATTAGTGCCCCCCTCTCTTTTTTAACCCTTTCTGTAGTGTAGTGACTGCAGGGGGAGAGACAGGGAGCTTCCCTCCAACGGAGCTGTGAGGGAAAATGGCGGCCAGTGTGCTGAGGAGATAGGCTCCGGCCCCTTATCGGCGGCCTTATCTCCCGTTTTTTTATGTATTTTGGCAGGGGTTAAATGCATCCATATAGCCCAGGAGCTATATGTGATGCATTTTTTTGCCATCCAAGGTGTTTATTATTGCGTCTCAGGGCGCCCCCCCCCCCCCAGCGCCCTGCACCCTCAGTGACCGGAGTGTGAAGTGTGCTGAGAGCAATGGAGCACAGCTGCAGTGCTGTGCGCTACCTTGTTGAAGACAGGACGTCTTCTGCCGCCGATTTTCCGGACCTCTTCTGTCTTCTGGCTTTGTAAGGGGGCCGGCGGCGCGGCTCTGGGACCCATCCATGGCTGGGCCTGTGATCGTCCCTCTGGAGCTAATGTCCAGTAGCCTAAGAAGCCCAATCCACTCTGCACGCAGGTGAGTTCGCTTCTTCTCCCCTTAGTCCCTCGATGCAGTGAGCCTGTTGCCAGCAGGTCTCACTGAAAATAAAAAACCTAATCTAAAACTTTCACTAAGAAGCTCAGGAGAGCCCCTAGTGTGCACCCTTCTCGTTCGGGCACAGAGATCTAACTGAGGCTTGGAGGAGGGTCATAGGGGGAGGAGCCAGTGCACACCAGCTAGTCCTAAAGCTTTCTTAAGATGTGCCCAGTCTCCTGCGGAGCCGCTATTCCCCATGGTCCTTACGGAGTCCCCAGCATCACTTAGGACGTTAGAGAAATCTTATTTTATACCTCACTGCAAACATCTCCGACTCCCCCCAACATTTGCCTCCATGCTGCAGTTGTCAGCCCCATCCTGTCAGGAACTATATAAGACACAATAAGGCCCAGTTTAGAACATGCTGGGGGCCCCCACACAGTGACTGATGAGCGAGCAAACCAATTACCCAGTATGATATGCAGAGCCATATTGGTTGCCCAGTCTAGTATGCAGAGCCATACCGGTTGCCCAGTCTAGTATGCAGAGCCATACCGGTTGTCCAGTCTAGTATGCAGAGCCATACCGGTTGCCCAGTCTAGTATGCAGAGCCATACCGGTTGCCCAGTCTAGTATGCAGAGCCATACCGGTTGCCCAGTCTAGTATGCAGAGCCATACCGGTTGCCCAGTCAAGTATGCAGAGCCAAACCCGTTGCCCAGCCTAGTATGCAGAGCCATACAGATTGCCCAGTCTAGTATGCAGACTGGAACATAGAGATGGAAGTGTGGGGGGTATGGAACATAGAGATGGAGTCTGGGGGGCAGTATGGGATATAGAGATGGGAGTGTATGGGGACAGTATGGGGCATAGAGATGGGAGTGTGGGGGGACAGTATGGAACATAGAGATGGGAGTGTGGGGTTCAGTAAAGGACATAGAGATGGGGAGTGTGGGGTTCAGTAAAGGACATAGAGATGGGAGTGTGGGGGGCAGTATGGAACATAGAGATGGGAGTGTGGGGGGGGCAGTATGGAACATAGAGATGGGAGTGTGGGGGGGGCAGTTTGGAACATAGAGATGGGAGTAGTATGGGACATAGAGATGGGAGTGTGGGGGGCAGTATGGGACAGAGGTGGGAGTGTGGGGGGCAGTATGGGACATAGAGATGGAAGTGTGGGGGCAGTATGGAACATAAAGATGGGAGTGTAGGGGGCAGTATGAGACAAAGAGATGGGAGTGCGGGGGGGGGCAGTATAAAACACAGAGGTGGGGGGCAGTTTGGAACATAGAGGTGGGAGTGTGGAGGGCAGTATGGGACAGAGATGGGAGTGTGGGGGGCAGTATGGGACAAAGAGATGGGAGTGTGGGGGGGAGGGGGAGTATGGGACATAGAGGTGGGAGTGTGTGGGACAGTATGGAACATAGAGATGGGAGTGTGGGGGGACAGTATGGAACATAGAGATGGGAGTGTGGGGGCAGTTTGGAACATAGAGATGGGAGTGTGGGGGCAGTATGGTACATAGAGATGGGAGTGTGGGGGGACAGTATGGAACATAGAGATGGGAGTAGTATGGGACATAGAGATGGGAGTGGGGGAGGCAGTATGGGACATAGAGAGATGGGAGTGTGTAGGGCAGTATGGGACATAGAGATGGGAGTGTGGGGGGGGGGCAGTATGGGACAAAGAGAATGGGAGTGTGGGGGGCAGTATAAAACACAGAGGTGGGGGGCAGTTTGGAACATAGAGGTGGGAGTGTGGGTGAGCAGTATGGGACATAGAGATGGTAGTGTGGGGGGCAGTATGGAACACAGAGGTGGGATTGTGGAGGGCAGTATGGGACATAGAGATGGGAGTATGGGGGGGTAGTTTGAAACATAGAGATGGGAGTAGTATGGGGACAGAGATGGGGAGTGTGGAGGGCAGTATGGGACATAGACATGGGAGTGTAGGGGGGGGGGCAGTATGGGACATAGAGATGGGAGTGTGTGGAGACAGTATGGAACATAGAGATGGGAGGTGTGGGGGGACACTATGGAACATAGAGATGGGAGTGTGGGGGCAGTATGGGACATACAGATGGGAGTGTGGGGGGCAGTATGGGACACAGACATGGTAGTGTGGGGGCAGTATGGGACATAGAGATGGGAGTGTGGGGTGGGGGGAGTATGGGACATAGAGGTGGGAGTGTGTGGGGACAGTATGGAACATAGAGATGGGAGTGTGGGGGGACAGTATGGAACATAGAGATGGGAGTGTGGGGGGCAGTTTGGAACATAGAGATGGGAGTGTGGGGTCAGTATGGTACATAGAGATGGTAGTGTGGGGGGACAGTATGGAACATAGAGATGGGAGTAGTATGGGACATAGATATGGGAGTGGGGGGGCAGTATGGGACATAGAGATGGGAGTGTGGAGGGCAGTATGGGACATACAGATGGGAGTGTGGGGGGGCAGTATGGGACATACAGATGGGAGTGGGGGGGGACAGTATGGGACATAGAGATGGGAGTGTGGGGGGGCAGTATGGGACATACAGATGGGAGTGTGGAGGGCAGTATGGGACATAGAGATGGGAGTGTGGGGGGGGGCAGTATGGGACATAGAGATGGGAGTGTGGGGGGAGCAGTATAAAACACAGAGGTGTGGGGGGGCATTTTGGAACATAGAGATGGGAGTGTGGAGGGCAGTATGGGACATAGAGATGGTAGTGTGGGGGGGGGGGGCAGTATGGGATATAGAGATGGGAGTAGTATGGGACATAGAGATGGGAGTGTGGAGGGCAGTATGGAACATAGAGATGGGAGTGCGGGGGGCAGTATGGGACATAGAGATGGGAGTGTGGGGGGAGCAGTATGGGACATAGAGATGGAAGTGTGTGTGGGAGCAGTATAAAACATAAAGGTGTGGGGGGGGCAGTTTGGAACATAGAGATGGGAGTGTGGGGGGACAGTATGGGACATACAGATGGGAGTGTGAGGGTGCAGTATGGAACATAGAGATGGTAGTGTGGGGGGGGCAGTATGGAACATAGAGGTGGGAGTGTGGGGGGCAGTATGGGACATAGACATGGTAGTGTGGGGGGCAGTATGGAACATAGAGGTGGGGGGCAGTTTGGAACATAGAGATGGGAGTGTGCGGGCAGTATGGGACATACAGATGGGAGTGGGGGGGACAGTATGGGACATAGAGATGGGAGTGTGGAGGGCAGTATGGAACATAGAGATGGGAGTGTGGGGGGCAGTATGGGACATAGACATGGTAGTGTGTGGGGCAGTATGGAACATAGAGGTGGGGGGCAGTATGGAACATAGAGGTGGGAGTGTGGAGGGCAGTATGGGACATAGGGATGGGAGTGTGGGGGGGGGGCAGTATGGGACATAGAGATGGGAGTGTGGGGGGGCAGTATGGAACATAGAGATGGGAGTGTGCGGGCAGTATGGGACATACAGATGGGAGTGGGGGGGACAGTATGGGACATAGAGATGGGAGTGTGGAGGGCAGTATGGGACATAGAGATGGGAGTGTGGGGGGACAGTATGGGACATAGAGATGGGAGTAGCATGGGACATCGAGATGGGAGTGTGAGGGTGCAGTATGGAACATAGAGATGGTAGTGTGGGGGGCAGTATGGAACATAGAGGTGGGAGTGTGGAAAGCAGTATGGGACATAGGGATGGGAGTGCGGGGGGCAGTATGGGACAGAGATGGGAGTGTGGGGTGCAGTATGGGACATAGAGATGCAGTATAAAAGGGGAGGGGCAGTATAAAACACAGAGGTGTGGGGGGGCAGTTTGGAACATAGAGATGGGAGTGTGGGGGGGCAGTATGGAACATAGAGGTGGGAGTGTGTGGGGACAGTATGGAACATAGAGGTGGGAGTGTGGGGGCAGTATGGGACATAGAGATGGGAGTGTGGGGGGACAGTATGGGACATAGAGATGGGAGTGTGTGTGGGGGCAGTATAGAACATAGAGGTGGGAGTGTGGGGGTAGTATGGGACATAGAGATGGGAGTGTGGGGGCAGTATGGGCCATAGATATGGGAGTGTGTGGGGACAGCATGGGACATAGAGGTGGGAGTGTGGGGGCAGTATGGGACATATAGGTGGGAGTGTGGTGAGAGTATGGGAAATAGAGATGGGAGTGTGGGGGGGCAGTATGGGACAAAGAGATGGGAGTGTGATGGGCAGTATAAAACACAGAGGTGTGGGGGGGCAGTTTGGAACATAGAGATGGGAGTGTGGAGGGCAGTATGGGACATAGAGATGGGAGTGTGGAGGGCAGTATGGGACATAGAGATGGGAGTGTGAGGGCAGTATGGAACATAGAGATGGGAGTGCGGGGGGCAGTATGGGACATAGAGATGGGAGTGTGGGGGGGGGCAGTATGGGACATAGAGATGGAAGTGTGTGTGGGAGCAGTATAAAACACAGAGGTGTGGGGGGGGGAGTTTGGAACATAGAGATGGGAGTGTGGGGGGACAGTATGGGACATACAGATGGTAGTGTGAGGGTGCAGTATGGAACATAGAGATGGTAGTGTGGGGGGGCAGTATGGAACATAGAGGTGGGAGTGTGGGGGGCAGTATGGGACATAGAGATGGGAGTGTGAGGGTGCAGTATGGGACATAGAGATGGTAGTGTGGAGGGCAGTATGGGACATAGAGATGGGAGTGTGGGGGCAGTATGGGACATAGAGATGGGAGTGTGGAGGGCAGTATGGAACATAGAGATGGGAGTGCGGGGGGCAGTATGGGACATAGAGATGGGAGTGTGGAGGGCAGTATGGAACATAGAGATGGGAGTGCGGGGGGCAGTATGGGACATAGAGATGGGAGTGTGGGGGGGCAGTATGGGACATAGAGATGGAAGTGTGTGTGGGAGCAGTATAAAACACAGAGGTGTGGGGGGGCAGTTTGGAACATAGAGATGGGAGTGTGGGGGGACAGTATGGGACATACAGATGGGAGTGTGAGGGTGCAGTATGGAACATAGAGATGGTAGTGTGGGGGGGCAGTATGGAACATAGAGGTGGGAGTGTGGGGGGCAGTATGGGACATAGAGATGGGAGTGTGGGGGGACAGTATGGGACATAGAGATGGGAGTGTGAGGGTGCAGTATGGAACATAGAGATGGTAGTGTGGGGGACAGTATGGAACATAGAGATGGGAGTGTGGGGGGCAGTATGGGACATAGACATGGTAGTGTGTGGGGCAGTATGGAACATAGAGGTGGGGGGCAGTATGGAACATAGAGGTGGGAGTGTGGAGGGCAGTATGGGACATAGGGATGGGAGTGCGGGGGGCAGTATGGGACAGAGATGGGAGTGTGGGGTGCAGTATGGGACATAGAGATGCAGTATAAAAGGGGAGGGGCAGTATAAAACACAGAGGTGTGGGGGGCAGTATGGGACATAGAGATAGGAGTGTGGGGGGACAGTATGGGACATAGAGATGGGAGTGTGTGGGGGGCAGTATGGAACATAGAGGTGGGAGTGTGGGGGCAGTATGGGACATAGAGATGGGAGTGTGGGGGCAGTATGGGACATAGATATGGGAGTGTGTGGGGACAGCATGGGACATAAGAGGTGGGAGTGTGGGGGCAGTATGGGACATATAGGTGGGAGTGTGGTGAGAGTATGGGACAGAGATGGGAGTGTGGGGGGGCAGTATGGGACATAGAGATGGGAGTGTGAGGGGCAGTATAAAACACAGAGGTGTGGGGGGGCAGTTTGGAACATAGAGATGGGAGTGTGGAGGGCAGTATGGGACATAGAGATGGTAGTGTGGGGGGGGGCAGTATGGGATATAGAGATGGGAGTAGTATGGGACATAGAGATGGGAGTGGGGGGGCAGTATAAAACACAGAGGTGTGGGGGGGGCAGTATGGGACATACAGATGGGAGTGTGAGGGTGCAGTATGGGACATAGAGATGGGAGTGTGGAGGGCAGTATGGGACATAGAGATGGGAG
Organism: Pseudophryne corroboree; assembly: GCF_028390025.1. Classification (NCBI taxonomy): domain Eukaryota; kingdom Metazoa; phylum Chordata; class Amphibia; order Anura; family Myobatrachidae; genus Pseudophryne; species Pseudophryne corroboree. Next base: position 796,015,323 of record NC_086446.1, on the reverse strand, counting down.
TGTGGGGGCAGTATGGGACAGAGATGGGAGTGTGGAGGGCAGTATTGAACATAGAGATGGGAGTGTTGGGGGGCAGTATGGGACATAGAGATGGAAGTGTGTGTGGGAGCAGTATAAAACACAGAGGTGTGGGGGGGGCAGTTTGGAACATAGAGATGGGAGTGTGAGGGTGCAGTATGGAACATAGAGATGGTAGTGTGGGGGGGCAGTATGGAACATAGAGGTGGGAGTGTGGGGGGCAGTATGGGACATAGAGATGGTAGTGTGGGGGGGCAGTATGGAACATAGAGGTGGGAGTGTGGGGGGCAGTATGGGACATAGAGATGGGAGTGTGGGGGGACAGTATGGGACATAGACATGGTAGTGTGAGGGGCAGTATGGGACATAGAGATGGGAGTGTGAGGGGCAGTATGGGACATAGAGATGGGAGTGTGAGGGTGCAGTATGGGACATAGAGATGGGAGTGTGAGGGTGCAGTATGGAACATAGAGATGGTAGTGTAGGGGACAGTATGGAACATAGAGATGGGAGTGTGGGGGGCAGTATGGGACATAGACATGGTAGTGTGGGGGGCAGTATGGAACATAGAGGTGGGAGTGTGGAGGGCAGTATGGGACATAGGGATGGGAGTGTGGGGGGGCAGTATGGGACATAGAGATGGGAGTGTGGGGGGGCAGTATGGAACATAGAGATGGGAGTGTGGGGGCAGTATGGGACATACAGATGGGAGTGGGGGGGACAGTATGGGACATAGAGATGGGAGTGTGGAGGGCAGTATGGGACAGAGATGGGAGTGTGGGGTGGCAGTATGGGACATAAAGATGCAGTATAAAAGGGGAGGGGCAGTATAAAACACAGAGGTGTGGGGGGGCAGTTTGGAACATAGAGATGGGAGTGTGGGGGGGGCAGTATGGAACATAGAGGTGGGAGTGTGTGGGGACAGTATGGAACATAGAGGTGGGAGTGTGGGGGCAGTATGGGACATAGAGATGGGAGTGTGGAGGGGCAGTATGAGACATAGAGGTGGGAGTGTGGGGGCAGTATGGGACATAGATATGGGAGTGTGTGGGGACAGCATGGGACATAGAGGTGGGAGTGTGGGGGCAGTATGGGACATATAGGTGGGAGTGTGGTGAGAGTATGGGACATAGAGGTGGGAGTGTGGAGGGCAGTATGGGACATAGAGATGGTAGTGTGGGGGGCAGTATGGGACAGAGGTGGGAGTGTGGGGGGGCAGTATGGAACATAGAGGTGGGAGTGCGGGGGGGCAGTATGGAATATAGAGGTGGGAGTGTGGGGGCAGTATGGGACATAGAGATGGTAGTGTGGGGGGCATGTCAAAGTCAGAAAAATGTCTCAATGCACGTTGCCATATTTGCACCGCACACTGGTCCGTGCTGCGCATGCGTACGCTCTCCCGTGGAAGCGCATACCCGCAATAGCGTGCACTCGCACGCGCAGTATGCGCATTTACGGTAGAGTTTATGTGATCGTAGCGTGCGACTCATTAGTTACAAATGTTCACAATTGATGTAGTTTATAGATCATGATCCCTTTGATAGTTTCTGTAAGTTTGGTTAAAGTATAATGTCCCAGAGCTGAGGAATCCCTCTTTGCATCGTACGAAGGGTTTAACAGGAATCATACAGCAGTGTTTGGTACCCATCGGAAGAGTATTTAATTAGCAATATTCCGGTGTTGGTTTGGAGCGTATTAATCGCTCGTGCGAATAGTTATGGACATAAGAAGTTTATGTCCATTTCTATGATTTACACATACTCAGGTATGCGGCGGGAAACCCAGTTCCCCACCCACCTGAGCTGTTGGAAATCAGCACAGCCCACCTGTATGAATCACCCTATGACCTTTTGTTATGATACAGGGCCGAATTCCTTCGGCCAATGGGATTATAGGACCAGGAGATTGCATTGTGTGTGGGGCATAAATAGGCAGGCCGACCACATCCAGCTCTCACTCTCTCATCAACGGTTATCTGCTGATAATCGGGAGCTGGATATCGAGGCGCTGGCGATCATACCCTTTGTGCGTAAGTTCTCTCCATAATCATTGTCTTTCTGCGAGCCAAATCTCTCTCTCTCTCTCTCTATCTCTCTCTCTCCTCTTTTTCTCTTAAATACCTTATAGTATTATAGTATTGTATCGTATTGCATTTAGGTCAGTGTAGTATTGTCTTTTTGTATTTATTGTTTAGTTCTGTGGTTAGGAAGTCTCTGTTATATTGTAGTGTATCATATGTACTGTTATCCCCTTTTACAAGTATATTAGACATAATACAGTTAATAGGCCTTGGAAACCTAAACCAGTATCTGTGTATTTCCTATAGTGATAAGTGTTCATTTGAGCGTCGGTGACGCTCAAACAGCTTTGTAGATAGTCAGGTTACACAAGGTTGCATTTACACCCTGTACTCACATTAAGGTATTCTGTGTATTTCATCGGTATAAGGTTTAACATAAAGGTATAGTGTTGTGAGCGTCTGCATCGCTGGTGACCTCCTCGTGGTCTCTAGCGTACGCTACGTTACAGCGAATCTTTCCCCTAGACATAACCAATAACGTGTCCTGTGATCACTGGGCCGTGAGCGAACGTGACGCTTGAGCGTCTCGCCTACGGCTGAGCGATCGCTACGCAGATAGCGTACCATTACGGTACTTCTTAAGTAAACAGCGTACAGTGTTCTTAGCTTCATGAGGGTTGTTTACACGACAAAGGAATTTAGCATTGTCAATTGCGGGCTCGTCCGGTCCTTTTCACATCTGCACTAGGTAGATCAGCAGACATTATCCCTCCAGCAAAGGGTGGGAGGTTGTCTCATAGTGCTGGCGGGATAAGCGTCTGCTTCGCTTAGGTAAAGAGTGCTGAAGGAATCCGGTAACCGGAAGTAAGAACAAAACGCTTGTGTCTTTTAAAACTGTTTATTTTTCTTTTGTCTTGCGTACGCACGCATATATCTGCATTTCTATTTCAAATTTCGTATATCACTATTCCTGTTTGCCAATTTTTTTTTATAGTTGATAGAAAGTGCTAAAAAGAGATTTGCTGTTATTTAAAAGTAGAGGTAATAGTTAAAGTATAGAACAAACACACGGTTTGTCTGAGATACAAGGCAGTCAGTGTGGATTGCGGTAGATGATCAGGGATCATCTACATTGATAAATAAATATATTGTGTTACGGTGGATCCTTTGCATTGCGTACACGTGTCGCTAACAAAGACTAGCGTACGCAATCCAAAAGGCAGACGCACGCAGCGTTCATTACGCAACGTAGCGTCTGGTTACGCCCACGTAGCCCAAGTCACGAAAAGCGATAATTAGCGCAAAGCGATAATTAGCGCAAAAGCGATAAGTAACGCACAGCGGTAGATAACGCGAAGCGGTAAATAACGCAAATCTGTTTTTAGAAAATCTGAAATTTAGTTTAACAGATCCTGCTCCTAATTGGTAACACTTTTGGCCTGAAGACAATTTCTGCGCAGAAATAGATATAGAAACAAAGTGTACATGTGTTGAGTGAGTGTGTTTTGTATACAAAAGTTTATACAATTTTAAAGGTGGAACCAAAAGGAAAGTCGGGTACTCGTTAAGGAACATACGTGTAAGTGACATATACGGTGGCCAGGGAGGCATCTCTGGTTAAATAATATTTGAGCATTAGAGTATAGCGGACCATAAGGTAACAAGACCAGGAGGTCATAAAGAACAAGACCAGGAGGTCGTAAGGTAAAAGGTCCGCTATAAAAGTCCAGTGGCACAACGCCTGGGGTGTTGGTGCAGAACCCATATAGGCCATAAGCTCTTGCTGAAGGAATCGCGGCCGGAAACATCGATTCCATTGATCTTTCAGTACATGACAAGTAGTGCTCGTGTACTGAACGATTGGACCACACGTAATTGTGTGCAGTAGTTAGTAATCTGACCTAAATACCATTAGAGTAAAGTGGTCACAAACGCTATTTGTACATTCTGACGTGATTTGTGTAATTTTTTATTTTTGGAAGGGAAGTTCGCTGGTCACTCAGGAACTATCTAACAACCCCAACTTTACTGGAAAGAGTAAGTGTCCTGCGGGTAACCCTCATATGTTCCAGTAAACTGAAGGTTCCATAGGGGCCCTGTATCGAGTACGCTGGCATCATAACGGTGTTTACAGGTCGTATTGGTCGAGGTGGGCGAGTGAGTGGGGTACTCGGTAAACCGCCACCGCCGGCCTACTGTGGAGTAATTTGGTTGTCTGAAAAGGCTTGCTGAAAACCTTGATACAGGAAATCCAAGGAGGACTAAGCAACACCTACAGACTATGGGGGCCAGTTGCTCAGGTAGGGGGCGATCAACCCTGGTTCAGGTTGATTCTGTGAACCGACCAGTTGGGTCGGCACGATATGTAATGTGTGAAAAATATGGAATTCACACCGAATCTTTATGTGATGAATGGGAGAGAATGACTGTACAAGACAGGGACAAGTTCCCAAGAATAGGTAGCTTCAGTCCAGAGGTGTTACAAAATTTAAGGAGGAGGATATGTCTCGTAAAATCAGCAAAGAGACGAATTCAGCATCATGATTATTTACAGTTATGGCACCAGGAAGGTGAGATACAGAGAGGTTTGGCTCTGGCGGCGGGATCTGGGGCAGTCAGGAAGTTGATTGCCACAGCTCCTCCTCCACCATACATTGCAGGAGAGAAGTTGATTGCGGAGAGAAACGCACTGGGTTGTAAAACACAAACTCTTAGTAACACTGTAAATGTTAATGATGTTAACCAAATAACTCATGCAAGTATTAACCCGTGCAAGATGTACCCTGTTTTGAACCTTCCTCAGGAGTGTGATCAAGAAGACGATTCAGCAACAATTTCAGCTCTCTCTCTTGCAGCCACCATAGCAGAGACCACAGTAGGCACAGCGACACCCACGAGATTAGTGAAAGCCCCTAGCGGAGGGATAGGTGAGGTCGTGTCAACGGGTAAGTACGGCACCATGCACTACACTGAAACAATTGTACCACAACAAGCTGTAGAATCTACACAGGAAGAGGCTGTTAGAATTGCTCCTGTAAGGGTAATAGCAGTTCCCAATGGAAAAACAGATGTGTCTGGAGCCACTCCCATAAGGAACATTGCCATGTACACTCCATTTTCCAGAATGGAATTAAGAACAATAGTGTCCGAATTTCCTGACCCCAGGAAGGATTTAGTTGCTAGCCAAAAATACATCAGGGATTTAGGTAACACGGTAGAACCCAACAACAAGGATTGGCAGATACTGCTAAGAGCTTGTTTACCTTCCAATGTCGATGCAACTCAGTTTTTAGCTGATTGTGCATTGGATAAAGATGTACCGCTTACAGACGTGTACAATAAGGATAATGTAAAAAGGATAAATTTACAGCTAAAAGAGTATTTCCCAGCCGTTGTTAAATGGAATAAAATATTTTCCATTAAGCAAAAGGAGTCCGAAACGGCAATAGAATATTTTCACCGGGCACTATTAGAAATGGCAAAGTACACTGGTATAGAAGACATAAAGACCAACCCAAACCATCGAGAGGTAGCAGTATCTGTACTGATGGATGGTTTGAAAGAAACATTAAAAGCTAGGGTACAGACCACACAGCCATGTTGGCGAGGTCTGTCAGTGTCCACCTTGAGAGAGGCTGCTATTGATCACGACAGAAATATCACTAGGCACAGGGAGTCGCAAAGTGATAAGTTGATGTCCGTAAGTATACAGGCGCTGACCACAAGGCAGCCTGCGTATGTACCACCGAATCCTGTGGGTAAGGCAAGTGTAATAACATGTTTTTCTTGTAACAAACCAGGACATTTTGCATGAGACTGTAGAGTAAGAAATGTACAAAGATCTTTTCAACCCCCTAGACAACAACACCACACACGACATTGGGAGCAGGGTCCACAGAGGCGGAGTTTTGAGCCACATACAGGGGAAACAAAAAGATATCCCCCAAACAGAGATTGGCATGCCTCTGGTAGTTCCCAGCTAACTCCCTCACAAGTAGTTGCTGCCAGCGGGATTCAGGGAGGTCAGCATACCCAATAGGGGTGTGGCCATACCTGTAATCTGCAACCAGTTAAATTGATTGCCAGTCTTGGAAGCGAACCAGAGATTGCAATCAATGTAGCCGGTAAAACTTTAAACTTTCTTGTAGACACAGGGGCGGCCAAGTCAGTGATCAATTCGACAGTGGGCATGAGAACCACTGGTAGGACAGTTCCAGCCATAGGAGTAACAGGAGTAGTCCAGCACTACCCTGTTAGCAAACCAGCCGAGATTACAATAGGGCCTTTGCATACCAAGCATTCCTTTTTGCTGGCTGCATCTGCACCAACTAATCTCCTGGGAAGAGACTTACTATGTAAAATGGGTTGCGTCATTTATTGTACTCCTGAAGGTGTATTCTTGGACATCCCTGAGAATCACGCTCAGGAAGTACGAGACATGTTAGACTCCCCATCAAAATTAATGTCACATTCCATTATGACAAATAGGAATCCATCCCAAATAGAAGAGATGACATCTCAGATACCAGAGTCACTTTGGACAAAAGATGGACAGGACACTGGATTAATGGCAAACGTAGCTCCAGTAGTAGTACAAGTAAAAGATGGTAGGATAGCTCCAAAAATCCCACAGTATCCTCTGAAGCCAGAGGTGGAGTTAGGAGTTTTCCCGGTAATAGAGCGCTTGCTACAACAGGGCATTCTAGTAAGAACGTCCAGCACAGCAAATAGTCCCATCTTCCCTGTTAAAAAGAGTGGGGGGAGGGGTTACAGGCTAGTGCAGGATCTAAGGGGGATTAACAAAATAGTCGAGAGTCAGTTCCCCGTAGTGCCTAATCCAGCTGTCATCCTAATGCAAATTCCTCCCACTGCCAAATTTTTCACTGTTATTGACCTCTGCTCCGCTTTCTTTTCGGTACCTCTGCACCCTGACAGCCAATATTTGTTTGCATTCACATACAGAGGAGTCCAATACACGTGGACTCGGTTACCCCAAGGTTTCATAGATAGTCCAAGTATATTTTCTCAGGCTTTGCATGATTGTTTACAGTCTTTCCAACCGGAAAGTGGATCAGTGTTGATACAGTACGTGGATGATCTACTGCTGTGTTCTGATTCATTGGAGGCATCCCTGAAGGATACGAAACAGCTCCTGTTTCATCTTTCAGACACAGGTCACAAGGTCTCCAAAGACAAGTTGCAATTATGCCAAGCTAAGGTAAAATACTTGGGACACTGTCTAACACAAGGATTGAGACACCTGACCGCTGATAGAATCCAAGCCATTAGAGACATGACACTGCCACAAACCCAGCAACAGATCAGGACGTTTTTAGGAATGTGTGGGTATTGCCGTAATTGGATCCCAGGGTTTTCCATATTGGCGCTACCTTTGCAGGAAATGGTCTCTTCAAACAAACCTGATCGGATTTCGCATACAGACGAATCCGAAACAGCATTTGAGAGACTCAAACAGTGCCTAACGCAGGCACCAGCATTAGGTATGCCAGACTATGGGAAACCCTTTGAACTATACGGAACAGAAAGTGCTGGGTGCGCAGCAGGTGTACTAACACAAAAACACGGTGATGCCAGCAGGCCAATTGCATACTACAGCGCTCAGCTAGACACGGTAGCGCGATCCCTCCCCACATGCTTGCGTAGCGTTGCGGCGATAGCATTGCTAGTGACGAAAAGCGAGGATGTCGTGCTAGGCCACAACCTCACAATCCATACACCACATGCGGTATCGGCCTTATTGAATTCTGCCCAAACCAGACATGTCTCATCAGCAAGGTTTACGAGATGGGAATTGGCATTAATGGCCCCCGTAAACATCACCATAAGGAGATGCAGTGCATTAAACCCTGCAACATTTCTCCCAGGTGTGCCTGGACAGGCACAAAGGGTGGGAGGTGAGAGTGATGGGGAAGGAGGATTTAATGCAAAGGAAGATACACATGATTGTATGGAATATTTGACCCAAAATTTTACCGCAAGGCCTGACATCAGTGACAATCCACTAGAAGATGCAGAACTCACGTTCTACACGGACGGTAGTTGTCACAGACAGTCAGACTCGGGAGACTTGTGTACTGGATACGCAGTCGTAGATGACCAAGACACCATAGAAGCGGAACCGCTAGGCCCACCTCACTCAGCCCAGGTTGCTGAACTGGTCGCCCTAACCAGAGCATGTGAATTGGCTAAGGGTAAGTCTGCCAATATCTACACCGATTCTAGATACGCGTTCGGGGTAGTCCATGATTTCGGAGCGCTATGGCGTCTCAGAAATTTCATGACGGCAGCTGGTACACCGATAGCGCATGCAGCTCACATAAAAAGGCTTCTAACAGCGATACAGGAACCCGACAGAGTGGCTGTTATCAAATGTAAAGCACATACATATAGCCAAGACCCAGTATCCCTTGGTAACAGCCGAGCAGACGAAGCTGCAAAGCTTGCAGCTGCTACCCCCATACGGACAGACACCACACAACTGATGGTATTTAATACCATCAACACACAAAAGTTGTGTGAAATGCAGAATTTGTGTTCCACTCAGGAGAGAGCAGTCTGGAAGGCAAAGGGATATGGCCAGGAGTCCTCAGGGCTCTGGACGGATGGACATGGTAAACCAGTGGCCCCCAGGGCATACCTTCCGTGTCTGGCTGAGGCAGCTCACGGGCTGACTCATCTAGGCAAGGAGGGGATGTGCAAATTGGTAAGAGCATACTGGTGCGCCCCAGGATTCTCCTCTCATGCTAGTAAAAGAGCAATGTCATGCCTTACCTGTCTGAGAAAGAATATTGGAAAAGCAATACCAACAGAACCATCCCATATCCCACCTGCCGGCGGCCCTTTCCAAGTAATACAAATTGACTTCATTCAATTACCCCCATGTAGAAATTTGAAATATGTACTTGTTTGTATAGATGTTTTCTCGAATTGGGTTGAAGCTTTTCCAGCAGCTACAAATACCGCTATGTTTACAGCTAAGAAAATTGTGCAGGAATTTGTATGTAGATATGGTATCCCTAGAATCATTGAAAGTGATAGGGGTACCCATTTTACAGGTGATGTCTTTCAAGGAATGTGTAAGTTGATGGGAATTGATAGTAAGCTGCACACTCCGTACCGTCCACAGGCGAGCGCGAAGGTCGAAAGAGTGAACAGCACTATTAAAAATAAATTGAGTAAAGTAATGGCAGAGACAGGATTGACGTGGCCAGAAGCTTTACCCATTGTTTTGTATAGTATCAGAACCACTCCCAGGTCCCCTCTTAATCTGTCTCCTTTTGAAATTCTGTTTGGTCGACAACCGCATGTCATGATTAACCCTCAGGATGATTTGAAATGTAACAATGAAGTAACTGTAAAGTACTTAATTAATATGAGTAAGCAGTTGAAGAATCAAAATGATAATCTGAAGTTGGTGATTCCTGATTTACCAGATAGTAATTGTCATGACATTGAACCTGGGGATTATGTAATGATACGAAATTTTCTACGCTCAGGTTGTCTTATTGATAGATGGGAAGGACCATACCAGGTCTTATTGACTAGCACCACAGCATTGAAGGTTGCTGAGAGAGAGACTTGGGTCCATTCATCCCACTGCAAGAAGGTTGCTGATCCAGAGAAGTCCCGTGATAAGGAACAGACGGTAGAGGTTGTATCACTAGAGTGTCTGTTCCAGGAGGACTGAGGCGGCACCTGAGCCTTGAAGACCGAAAGCAGCTGTCGACTCCCCTCTCCCTTTTATTGTTTTCTCCACTTCCCATCCCCTCTCCCTTAAAATTTCTTTTTCCCCCTTCTCATTCTTCTCTATTTCCTCCTCAAAGATGGACTTGCCCCAAGAGACTGTGATCCGGATTTTGATGTTAACCATGATGTTGACCAGAGCAGTCTGTTCCGGCGAGAGTACCATAGAGGTCGAAAGAGGTTCTGGAATGGGTTCCGATTATGATGATGGAGGCGTAGTTTTCCAAGATCAACCAAGCCAACAAGCAAAGGCGAGTATCAGAAAACGATCCGATAGAAGAAATTGTGATGGATTGTTAGCTGAGGAAAATTGTATCTGTAGGCTCTGTGATAATCTGGTTGAAGATGGATGCATAAAGAAATGTCAATCTAGTTTTAATATCCATATAGACCGGCATCCATTGAGTGACTATCACTCCTTAGTGGGTAACGTGTTAAACCAAACAGATTGTTGGGTATGCTCTCAAGTACCTCAGGGTCACAGTAAATCAGGGCTAGTACCATTTCCTTTAACGTTAGGGGAGGTACTTGAGCTAAGTGGTGGGAGACCGGTGGACCGGAGGTTTAACATCTCCAGCCCTCCTAGTTTGAAGCTCCACCAATACCATGTGGATAGGTCCCTCATATGTTTTAACATCTCCAATCCCAGAAAACCGGGAAATTGGGAAGTGTCATGGAGCAACCTTACCATGACCTTTTCACACAGAGCAGATAGAATGCCTACAGATACAGAGCTCGTACGCCACATAGCCAGTAGAGGAAAATCATTCCGGTATCGATATACCTTAGGAAATAGGATTACTAAAGTTGGAGAGGTATCACCAGGATACTGTGCACATATCGTACAAACTGATACGTGCATTAGACAGATGGAAGAATTAGGGTCAGGAGATTTCACCTGGAAGGTTTGTAACATGGTCATGTCCTTCTCCGTCCCTTATGTTCTCCCCGATGATGCATATTTCATATGCGGGAGAAAGGCGTACAAGTGGCTTGCCCCAAACTCTGAAGGATTGTGTTATATTGGAAAAGTATTGCCTGAAGTAATGACTGTTACACATGACAAAATGAAGGACATACACCGTGGTGCCCAAACTCCTTATACTCACACTCACTACGAGCACCTTGTTAAAAGACAACTGTCAGAAAGGTTAGAGCATCCGGCCTCTGATCTTATCCATGAATCCACCGGGATTCAGGTTCTGGTAGCGTTAGATTTCACTCGCACCGCTCGAGGTGTGATGAATTATAGATACATTTCCGCACTCGCCAATTTGTTAGATAATATCACTGAAATGTATGATGACACGTTTAGATACACTGGAAGAGAACTTCAAGCTTATAAAACAGAACTAGTTCAGCATAGGATGGTTCTTAATTACCTTACAGCAGTAACAGGCGGATATTGTGTTACATTGGCAACACAGTACGGCATAAAGTGTTGCACGTATATCACAAATAGCACCAAGGATCCGGTAGAGGTCATAGACCAAAAGATGGACGATATTCTGCAATTAAAGTGGGAATTTCGTCGAAAACACAATCTCACCCTTGCTGCTGTAGGTAATGAGCTGACTGGTTGGGTGTCATGGTTGAACCCGCGAAATTGGTTCTCCGGTTTAGGAGACTGGGCTCAAGGAGTCATAATGGATGTTGGAAAGTTTCTCCTATGTATTTTGGGTGTCGTTATATCTATTGGATTGATATTTAGATGCGGGCAGGCTTTGATGAGGTGCAAGCAAAGTACGAAAGTGATGAGCTTAAGGAGTGAGGAAACTGTAATTAACCTGGATTTGATTTATGACCCAATGCTAGAAACCATGACGTAATGATGTAATGAGTATACGGTCCGCCTTTCACCCATTTCTATGTTTTCCTCCGAGGTACAAAGACCCACGTAGACGAAGGATTTGATGAGCCAAGGGGCCGACAACGGAAAGGTGGAAAGAAGAAGAGCAGACGACCTGATAAACAAGATTTTGATGGACAATGCCATGGGTACCCCAGTTTCCCTAGGAACTTTAAAACCACGCTAGCCCAACATTTTTTGTAAATCCATGGACGTTGTTTGCTTTACTCACGATTTATGAGCAAAAGCACAAAGAAGAAGACTCCGATCAACCGACACCAATCAAGACCTCAATCGACGAACGTACATTACCCTGACATAGAATATCATTGCATTTTTCGTAAGTGTTCTTTATCTTCATCTCTGCAACCCTCAGGCAATAACACACATAGTCGATAGGGAATACAGGCACAGATAGCAGCAACCACATACCCCCCCCCCCCAATTCATGTATCATCAACTAAAATGTGCATCCCCATTGTGTTACAACCACAGCCGAAATGAGCTCGGTAGAGTTTGACAGCCCATCCACAGACCTGTACCACAGGATAAGAAGGAATTCAAATGTATACTTCGCAATACCTCGAAGCTTGATTTACCACACGTACGGCACGATGATACATGACCCTCCAAACATGGACTCATACACACATGCTTCTACTTTCTCACTAGGTCATACTCTCTTCACACCTACTCCATTCTTCTTCCTTTCCCCACCATGGAAATCAATTAACCCCTGACTTACATTTTTCTCCTTAAATATTTTGTGGCAGTTATTATTGACTGCCAAAGGGTGGACTGTCAAAGTCAGAAAAATGTCTCAATGCACGTTGCCATATTTGCACCGCACACTGGTCCGTGCTGCGCATGCGTACGCTCTCCCGTGGAAGCGCATACCCGCAATAGCGTGCACTCGCACGCGCAGTATGCGCATTTACGGTAGAGTTTATGTGATCGTAGCGTGCGACTCATTAGTTACAAATGTTCACAATTGATGTAGTTTATAGATCATGATCCCTTTGATAGTTTCTGTAAGTTTGGTTAAAGTATAATGTCCCAGAGCTGAGGAATCCCTCTTTGCATCGTACGAAGGGTTTAACAGGAATCATACAGCAGTGTTTGGTACCCATCGGAAGAGTATTTAATTAGCAATATTCCGGTGTTGGTTTGGAGCGTATTAATCGCTCGTGCGAATAGTTATGGACATAAGAAGTTTATGTCCATTTCTATGATTTACACATACTCAGGTATGCGGCGGGAAACCCAGTTCCCCACCCACCTGAGCTGTTGGAAATCAGCACAGCCCACCTGTATGAATCACCCTATGACCTTTTGTTATGATACAGGGCCGAATTCCTTCGGCCAATGGACAATGGGATTATAGGACCAGGAGATTGCATTGTGTGTGGGGCATAAATAGGCAGGCCGACCACATCCAGCTCTCACTCTCTCATCAACGGTTATCTGCTGATAATCGGGAGCTGGATATCGAGGCGCTGGCGATCATACCCTTTGTGCGTAAGTTCTCTCCATAATCATTGTCTTTCTGCGAGCCAAATCTCTCTCTCTCTCTCTCTATCTCTCTCTCTCCTCTTTTTCTCTTAAATACCTTATAGTATTATAGTATTGTATCGTATTGCATTTAGGTCAGTGTAGTATTGTCTTTTTGTATTTATTGTTTAGTTCTGTGGTTAGGAAGTCTCTGTTATATTGTAGTGTATCATATGTACTGTTATCCCCTTTTACAAGTATATTAGACATAATACAGTTAATAGGCCTTGGAAACCTAAACCAGTATCTGTGTATTTCCTATAGTGATAAGTGTTCATTTGAGCGTCGGTGACGCTCAAACAGCTTTGTAGATAGTCAGGTTACACAAGGTTGCATTTACACCCTGTACTCACATTAAGGTATTCTGTGTATTTCATCGGTATAAGGTTTAACATAAAGGTATAGTGTTGTGAGCGTCTGCATCGCTGGTGACCTCCTCGTGGTCTCTAGCGTACGCTACGTTACAGCGAATCTTTCCCCTAGACATAACCAATAACGTGTCCTGTGATCACTGGGCCGTGAGCGAACGTGACGCTTGAGCGTCTCGCCTACGGCTGAGCGATCGCTACGCAGATAGCGTACCATTACGGTACTTCTTAAGTAAACAGCGTACAGTGTTCTTAGCTTCATGAGGGTTGTTTACACGACAAAGGAATTTAGCATTGTCAGGCAGTATGGGACATAGAGATGGTAGTGTGGGGGGCAGTATGGGACATAGAGGTGGGAGTGTGGAGGGCAGTATGGGACATAGAGATGGGAGTGTAGGGGTGCAGCATTGGACATAGAGATGGGAGTGTGTGGGGGACAGTATGGGACATAGAGATGGGAGTGTGTTGGGGCAGTATGGAGCATAGAGATGGGAGTGTGGGGGGGACAGTATGAGACATAGAGGTGGGAGTGTGTTGGGACAGTATGGGACATAGAGATGGGAGTGTGAGGGGCAGTATGGGACATAGAGATGGGAGTGTGGAGGGGCAGTATGGGACATAGAGGTGGGAGTGTGAGGGGCAGTATGGGACATAGAGATGGGAGTGTGTGGGGGGGCAGTATGGGACATAGAGATGGGAGTGTGAGGGGCAGTATGGGACATAGAGATGGGAGTGTGAGGGGCAGTATGGGACATAGAGATGGGAGTGTGAGGGGCAGTATGGGACATAGAGATGGGAGTGTGAGGGGCAGTATGGGACATAGAGATGGGAGTGTGAGGGGCAGTATGGGACATAGAGATGGGAGTGTAGGGGTGCAGTATTGGACATAGAGGTGGGAGTGTGTGGGGGCAGTATGGGACATAGAGATGGGAGTGTAGGGGTGCAGTATTGGACATAGAGGTGGGAGTGTGTGGGGGCAGTATGGGACATAGAGATGGGAGTGTAGGGGTGCAGTATGGAACATAGAGGTGGGAGTGTGGAGGGCAGTATGGGACATAGAGATGGGAGTGTAGGGGTGCAGTATTGGACATAGAGGTGGGAGTGTGTGGGGGACAGTATGGGACATAGAGATGGAAGTGTGAGGGGCAGTATGGGACATAGAGATGGGAGTGTGAGGGGCAGTATGGGACATAGAGATGGGAGTGTGAGGGGACAGTATTGGACATAGAGATGGGAGTGTGAGGGGCAGTATGGGACATAGAGATGGGAGTGTGAGGGGCAGTATGGGACATAGAGATGGGAGTGTGAGGGCACAGTATTGGACATAGAGATGGGAGTGTGAGGGGCAGTATGGGACATAGAGATGGGAGTGTGAGGGGCAGTATGGGACATAGAGGTGGGAGTGTGTGGGGGGGCAGTATGGGACATAGAGATGGGAGTGTGTGGGGGCAGTATGGGACATAGAGATGGGAGTGTGGGGGGCAGTATAAAACACAGAGGTGTGTGTGGGGTGGGGCGGGGGGGCAGTTTGGAACATATGGTTAATGAAGGTTATTTCGTTGCCCACGATATGGGGCCTGCAGGGCCTATTTTCCATTTTTTGCTCCGTGAAATGTTGGCTAACTCCATGCATGTACCATATTCATATAGTTGTTTTACTGACTGTTGGTAAATTTCTGTACATTTACTAAAGGTTGGTAAACTGTATTGGCCCATAGGGTAAAACTGGGCTATGGGCCTAATTCAGACCTGATGGTATTTTGCACGGCTACGATCAGCCACCCTGACATGCAGGAGGACGCCCAGCACAGGGCTAGTCCGCCCCACATGTCTGGTCCTCTCCCCCTGCACAGGCACGGTGGTGATGATGCTTTTGTACCTGAAGAGTAGCTCCCTACCAGCGCAGCCCTTGCGTGATGGCGGGAGCTATCAGTCGCTCTCCGGGTCACAGCCCGGACCGTGCGGGGGGTGGGCCGCGGCGGGTGCGTGACGTCACACAGCCGCCACGGCCCACCTTCCGCAGTCGGGCACGCCTGCGCTGCCCGGACCACGCCCCCAAAACGGCGGCCGAATGCCACCAGCCCGCCCTCTCCCATCCAGCAACCGCCTCTGCCTGTCAGTCAGCAATAGCATCTCTGGCATGCGCCGGCGCACTGCGGCACCTGCGCAGTTCAGACCTGATCACCCGCTGTGCGAAAACACACAGCGGCGACCAGATCTGAACTAGCTGCCCGTATGTGTATATATGGTATAAGGTGGGCTTTAATCATGAAAGTGATTCTGAGTGCTCATGGAACTCACAGACTGATGTCTATCTCATATATATATATATATATACTAGGTGCTTCATCGCGCCCTACGGGCGCTCTTCACACCGTCGCAAGGGGCTACGCCCCCTTAACCCTTGCATGCCTTTCTGGGGTTCAGTATTTGTATTATATGGAGTATTACCTGCATTCCTTTGTTAGTGGTTAAATATTGCACAATGAAAGGGCGTGCGATGGTGAAGGAGGCGCAGCCCCTTGCGACGGCGTGAACAGCACCTGCAGGGCACGATGTACAGAATGTAGCGGGTGCGGGGGGGACTGCGGATGGTGTCTGTAGATGCTGCGGGTGGAGGGGGGCGGAAGTGGGGGTGGGGCCCGGATGGGGAAGGGTCGGGAGGTGCTGCGGGTGGGGGAGGGGCAGAGGAGTGGGGGATGCAGATGGGGAGGGGTCCAGAGGCACTGCAGGTGGGGGAGGGGCAGGGGTGCCATGGGTGGGAGAGGGGCAGGTGTGGGGATGTTGTGGATGGGTGAAGGGTTCCGGAGGTGCTGTGGGATGGGAAGGGGCGGAAGTGCCGCTGGTGGGGTAGGGGTCCGCAGGCGCCATGGGTAGGGGAGGGGCAGGTACGGGTGTTGCGGCGGATGGGGAAGGAGGTCTCGAGGTGCTGCAGGTGGTGGAGGGGCAGGTGCGGGGGTGCCATTGGTGGGGGAGGGGTGGGTGAGGGGGGGACCGCGGATGGAGGAGGGTGTCTGCAGATGCTGCGGGTGGAGGGGGGCAGGTGTGGGGGGAGACATATAAGGGGGGTGAATGGTGGAGGGGGCCTGGAGGTGCTGGGGGTGGTGAAGGGGCGGAGGAGTGGGAGCCGCGGGTGGTGTAGGGGGTCTGGAGGCACAGCATGTGGGGGAGGGGTGGAGTGCCGCATGTGGTGGAGGGGAAGGTGGGGAGGTGTGGTGCATTGGGGAGAGGTCTGGAGGTGCTGCGGGTACTGAACATGCCAAAAAGGTAGTTGGAGGGTATGCAGTAACAGGGCCAGGACAGGGGTGACAGGGTCAGAACAGGGTTGACGGGGCCAGGACAGGGGTGACAGGGTCAGGACAGGGGTGACAGGGTCAGGACAGGGGTGACGGGGCCAGGACAGGGGCGACGGGGCCAGGACAGAAATGGCAGGGACAGGATAGGGGTGACAGGGCCAGGGTAGGGGCGGCAGGACCAGGACAGGGGTGACAGGGCCAGTATAGGGTTGACAGGGCAAGCACAGGGGTGACAGGGCCAGGATAGGGGTAACAGGGCCAGCATAAGGGTGAAAGGGCCAGGATAAGGGTGAAAGGGCCAGGATAAGGGTGGCAGGTCAAGGCCAGGGGTGACAGGGACATGACAGAACACAGGGCACGGAAGAGACAAAATTAGGGACAAAACAGTGGTGACAGACAGATGTGTCTTACCGGAGTCACTTCTGCTGGCTACTGCTGTTCCACTCCAACCTTTTGGGATCTGCTGCTAGTGGAGACTTGGCATGGCTGACTCTCTTAGGCTGAAGTCCTGCTTCCTCTGCCCGTCCGCATCCCTCCCCCCCTCCTCAGTCACACACCGCAGACCTCGCGCAGCTGCCGGGCACTGTGGTAAGGTGAGACTGGGAGTGACTGGTTAGCCCCCAGGAGACGCTGCGGCTGGAGGGAGGAGGGGGTCGGAGCCTGCAAGCAGCTCGGACTTTTGCAGCGCTACCCGCCGGCTAAAGTGTGTGAAGGAGCTGGGCGCACCTCACTGCGGGTGGCAGCGCTGCAGCTAGCGGTGGGGTTGCCGGGGCTGGAGATAACAGAGGCAGTACGGAAAGTGCACAGTGGCTGGTGACCCACAATACTGCAGCTAAGAAGCGTGGAGTGTGCCAGAAAGTGACGCTCCTCCACGCCAGAGAGACCCTGCTGAGTATGCTGATGTGGGGGGTCAAGCACGGCATACCCCCTCACACACCCCCATACCTCCCAAATGTCCCGATTTTCATGGGACAGTCCCATTTTTTGGGGTCTGTCCCGCTGTCCCACCCGCGGGTCGCAGTGTCCCGCGGTGGGTGGGGGGGGCAGTTGGAAAGCTCCTGTACTCGCTGTTCTGCTTAGCAGAACAGCGGTGAATAGTGGAGACAGAGGGAGAGGGGGCATCAGGGGGTACGGATTAATGGGGGGTTCCAGCAGCAGAGCCGGATTAAGGGGGGGGGGGGCAGGCGGTACGTACTGTTGGCCCCACAGTTATAGGGGTCTCCCCGGCTCGAGTAGCTCTGTCCCAGCTCAGAAGCTCCCCCGTCCTGCCAGCAACAGCGGCAGCATTGTGCTACAGTCACAGGTAACCAGTTAACAGTATGAACAACAACAGAGCATCAGATCAACCCTGATGCAACTATAACATAACCCTTATGTAAGCAATAACTATATACAAGCATTGCAAAAGAAGTCCGCACTTGGGACGGGCGCCCAGCATCCACTACGGACTACGAGAAATAGATTTACCGGTGAGTAAAATCTTATTTTCTCTAACGTCCTAGTGGATGCTGGGGACTCCGTAAGGACCATGGGGATTATACCAAAGCTCCCAAACGGGCGGGAGAGTGCGGATGACTCTGCAGCACTGAATGGGCAAACACAAGGTCCTCCTTACCCAGGGTATCAAACTTGTATAATTTTGCAAAAGTGTTTGAACCCGACCAAGTAGCTGCTCGGCAAAGCTGTAATGCCGAGACCCCTCGGGCTGCCGCCCAAGAAGATCCCACCTTCCTTGTGGAGTGGGCTTTCACTGATTTAGGATGCAGCAATCCAGCCGCAGAATGAGCCTGCTGAATCGGGTTACAGATCCAGCGAGCAATAGTCTGCTTAGAAGCAGGAGCACCCAGCTTGTTGGATGCATACAGGATAAACAGCGAGTCAGATTTCCTGACTCCAGCCGTTCTGGTTACATAAATCTTCAAAGCCCTGACTACATCTAGTAACTTGGAATCCTCCAAGTCACGAGTAGCCGCAGGCACCACAATAGGTTGGTTCAAATGAAAAGATGACATCACCTTCGGCAGAAATTGCGGACGAGTCCGTAATTCTGCCCTGTCCATATGGAAAACCAGATAGGGGCTTTTACATGACAAAGCCGCCAAATCTGACAGACGCCTAGCCGGAGCGAAGGCCAATGGCATGACCACCTTCCACGTGATATATTTTAACTCCACGGTTTTAAGTGGCTCAAACCAGTGTGATTTCAGGAATCTCAACACCACGTTAAGATCCCAAGGTGCCACTGGTGGCACAAAAGGGGGCTGAATATGCAGCACTCCCTTAACAAACGTCTGAACCTCAGGCAGTGAAGCCAGTTCTTTTTGGAAGAAAATGGATAGGGCCGAAATCTGGACCTTTATGGACCCTAATTTCAGGCCCATAGTCACTCCTGACTGTAGGAAGTGCAGGAATCGACCCAGCTGGAATTCCTCTGTAGGGGCATTCCTGGCCTCACACCAAGCAACACATTTGCGCCATATACGGTGATAATGCTTAGCCGTCACGTCCTTCCTAGCCTTTATTAGCATAGGAATAACCTCATCCGGAATGCCTTTTTCTGTTAGGATCCGGCGTTCAACCGCCATGCCGTCAAACGCAGCCGCGGTAAGTCTTGTAACAGACAGGGTCCCTGTTGCAACAGATCCTGTCTGAGAGGCAGAGGCCATGGGTCCTCTGTGAACATTTCTTGTAGTTACGGATACCAAGTCCTTCTTGGCCAATCCAGAACAATGAGTATTGTTCTCACTCCTCTTTTTCTTACGATTCTCAGCACCTTGGGTATGAGAGGAAGAGGAGGAAACACATAAACCGACTGGAACACCCACGGTGTCACTAGTGCGTCCACAGCTATCGCCTGAGGGTCTCTTGACCTGGCGCAATACATTTGTAGCTTTTTGTTGAGGCGGGACGTCATCATGTCCACCTGTGGCAGTTCCCATCGATTTGTAATCTGTGTGAAGACTTCTTGATGAAGTCCCCACTCTCCCGGGTGGAGGTCGTGCCTGCTGAGGAAGTCTGCTTCCCAATTGTCCACTCCCGGAATGAACACTGCTGACAGTGCTTGCACGTGATTCTCCGCCCAGCAAAGAATTCTGGTGGCTTCTGCCATCGCCACCCTGCTTCTTGTGCCGCCCTGGCGGTTTACATGAGCCACTGCGGTGATGTTGTCTGACTGAATCAGCAATGGTTGGTTGCGAAGCAGATGCTCCGCTTGACTCAGGGCGTTGTACATGGCCCTTAGTTCCAGGATATTGATGTGCAGACAAGTTTCCTGACTTGACAACAGCCCTTGGAAGTTTCTTCCCTGAGTGACTGCCCCCCATCCTCGGAGGCTTGCATCCGTGGTCACCAGGACCCAGTCCTGTATGCCGAACCTGCGGCCCTCGAGAAGGTGAGCACTCTGCAGCCACCACAGAAGAGACACCCTGGCCCTGGGGGATAGGGTGATCAGCCGATGCATCTGAAGATGCGATCCGGACCACTTGTCCAACAGGTCCCACTGAAAGTTCCTCGCATGGAACCTGCCGAAGGGAATGGCTTCGTAAGACGCCACCATCTTTCCCAGGACTCGCGTGCATTGATGCACCGACACCTGTTTTGGTTTTAAGAGGCCTCTGACCAGAGTCACGAGCTCCTGAGCCTTCTCCGCCGGGAGAAAAACCTTCTTCTGGTCTGTGTCCAGAATCATGCCCAGGAAGGGCAGACGCGTCGTAGGAATCAGCTGCGACCGTGGAATATTCAGAATCCAGCCGTGCTGTTGCAACACTTCCCGAGAGTGTGCTACGCTGACCAGCAACTGCTCTCTGGACCTCGCCTTTATGAGGAGATCGTCCCAGTATGGGATAATTGTGACTCCTTGCTTTTGCAGAAGCCCATCATTTCTGCCATTACCTTGGTAAATATTCTCGGTGCCGTGAACAGATCAAACGGCAACGTCTGGAATGGGTAATGACAATCCTGTACCACAAATCTGAGGTACGCCTGATGAGGTGGATAAATGGGGACATGAAGGTATGCATCCTTTATGTCCAGAGACACCATAAAATCCCCCCCTTCCAGGCTTGCGATGACCGCTCTGAGCGATTCCATCTTGAACTTGAACCTTTTCAGGTATATGTTCAGGAATTTTAAATTCAATATGGGTCTGACCGAACCGTCCGGTTTCGGTACTACAAACATGGTCGAATAGTAACCCTTTCCTCTTGAAGGAGGGGAACCTTGACCACCACCTGCTGAAGATACAATTTGTGAATTGCAGTTAACACTGTTTCCCTCTCGTGGGGGGGAAGCCGGCAGGGCCGTCGGTGAGGTGGCATCTTCTCAAAGTCCAGCTTGCATCCCTGAGACACAATATCTATTGCCCAGGGATCTAACAGGGAGTGAACCCACGTGTGGCTGAACTTACGCAGGCGTGCCCCCACCAGGCCTAGCTCCGCCTTGTGGAGCCCCAGCGACATGCGGTGGATTATAGTAGAGGCCGGGGAGGACTTCTGTTCCTGGGACCTAGCTGTGTTGTGCAGCTTCTTTCCTCTGCCCCCGCCTCTGGCAAGAAAGGACGCACCTCGGACTTTCTTGTTTCTTGTTCTAAAGGCTGCATTTGATAATGTTGTGCTTTCCTAGGCTGTGCAGGAATATAAGGCAAAACAACAGAATTACCAGCTATAGCTGTGGAGACCAGGTCCGAGAACCCTTCTCCACACAATCCTCAGCCTTCCATATGCCTCTTAAGTCGGCATCATCTGTCCATTGCATATTCTACAGGACACGTCAAGCAGAAACAGACATAGCTTTGTCTCTAGGACCCATTATACTCATGTCTCTTTGGGCATGTTTTATATTCTTAAGACAGCATTAATATATATATATATATATATATATATATCTCTCTATATATCTCTATATATACATATATCTATATATATCTACATACTAGGGTCTCAATTTCTGCTAAGGTACCTGTCCACGCTGCCCCAGCGCTATAAACCCATGCCGACACAATCGCCGGTCTGAGTAGTGTACCAGAATGTGCACGCTATCTGCAGGATCCCTGAGAACAGCTGTTACATCAGGGCTACCTTTTGGGCAAATGTGACACCCTAGGGGAAGATTCCCATCATATCCTGGCCCTAGTGGGGAAAGGATACTGCCTGAGAATTCTTTGTGGGAAACTGCAGTCTCTTGTCTGGAGATTCCCGCTCTTTTTCATCATGAGAGGAGGGAAATTTACCTCAGCTTTCTTCCCCTTAAACATGTTAACCCTTGTGTCAGGGACAGATGAGTCATCAGTGATATGCAAATCATCTTTTATTACAATAATCATATATTGAATACTTTTCTGCCATTTTGGCTGTAACTTTGCATTATCGTAGTCGACACTGGAGTCAATCTCCGTGTCGACATCAGTGTTTATTATTTTGGATAGTGAGCATTGAGAGACACTGAAGGCCTCTGCGACAGAGTGACAGATTTCCTGTCTGTTCTCTAATCTTTTGTGCAATAATTCACCTTAACACTTAATTACACATATCCAACAGGTGTCGGCGTTGTCGACTGAGACACCCTCACACACACATATTTGCTCTATCTCCTCCTTAGGGGAGCCTTTTACCTCAGACATGTCGACACACACGTACCGACACACCACACACACAGGGGATGCTCTATTTGAAGACAGTTCCCCCACAAGGCCCTTTGGAAAGACAGAGAGAGAGTATGCCAGCACACACAGCGCTAATGACCCAGGAATCACACAGTAACTTAGTGTTAACCCAGTAGCTGCTCTATATATTGTTTTTACGCCAAGTTATGTGCCCCCCCCTCTCTTTTCACCTTCTTCTTCTGCAGGGGAGAGCCTGGGGAGCTTCCCAGAGCCGGCCATAGGCATAGGCAAACTAGGCAAATGCCTAGGGCATTTGGTATGCCTAGGGGCACCAGCAGCTTCTGCTGATTAAAATGATATGCGGTATGCCTATATTCTGAGTGTAGCATTTCGTATGCAGATACAGCCACAGTCGCACACAGTATATAGGTATGCTGCATATCATTTTAATCAGCAGAAGCTGCCTGTGCATCCTAGCCACATAGCAATGCAAATAAGATGTATTTTCATCAAAAAAGGCGCCCAACGTTAGCAGAGCTGCCAGCTGACTCTGGCCCACAATCTCCTGCTGCATGGCGCATTGAGGCAAAGATGTTTGAGGACACATCTGTAACCAAGCAGAGGCAGAGGTCACAGTGTTAGTGCTGTGTGAGTGATGTGTGCGGGTGGGTTGGTTGTGCAATAGTGTTCAGCATATGTGTAAAGGGCATTATGCGTGTCATGTATAAATGCATTAATAATGTGCGGCATATGTGTAAGGGGCACTATGTGTGTCATTATGTATATAAGTGCACTAATAATGTGCGGCATATGTGTAAAAGGCACCATGTGTGTTATAATGTGTATAATGGAATTAATAATGTGCGGCATATGTGTAAGGGACATTACATGTATAAGGGCATTAATAAAGGTTGGCATAATGTGTAAGGCGCATTATGTTTATAAGGACATTAATAATGTGTGTCATATGTGTTAGAGGCATTACTGTGTGGTATTATGTGTATAAAGGCATTACTAATGTGTGGCATTATGGGGGTCATTCCGAGTTGTTCGCTCTGTAAATTTCTCCGCATCGCAGCGATTTTCTGCTTAGTGCGCATGCGCAATGTCCGCACTACGACTGCGCCAAGTAAATTTGCTATGCAGTTAGGTATTTTACTCATGGCTTTTTCTTCGTTCTGGTGATCGGAGTGTGATTGACAGGAAGTGGGTGTTTCTGGGCGGAAACTGGACGTTTTATGGGCGTGTGGGAAAAAACGCTACAGTTTCTGGGAAAAACGCGGGAGTGGCTGGAGAAACGGAGGAGTGTCTGGGCGAATGCTGGGTGTGTTTGCGACGTCAAACCAGGAACGACAAGCACTGAACTGATCGCAGATGCCGAGTAAGTCTCGAGCTACTCAGAAACTGCACAGAGATGTCTTTTCGCAATATTGCGAATCTTTTGTTCGCAATTTTAAGAAGCTAAGATTCACTCCCAGTAGGCGGCGGCTTAGCGTGTGCAATGCTGCTAAAAGCAGCTTGCGAGCGAACAACTCGGAATGAGGGCCTATGTGTATAAGGTGCTCTACTGTGTGGTGTTATGTATAGAAAGGGCACTATTGTGTGGCATAATGTGAATATAGAGTAATATGGTGTGGTGTAATGTGAATAAGGGGCACTACTGTGAGGAGTAACATTTCTAAGGTAAAGTGGTACTACTGTGTCATGTAACGCGAATAAGGGACACTATTGTATGCTAAAATATGAATAAAGTTGCACTACTGTGTGGCGTAACTTGAATTGGGGGTACTATTGTGTGACCATGCCCATTGCCAGCAAAAAACATGACCTCATCTGGGGTGGTGACTTCGGGGCGAACCTGGTCCTCTACGGTCGATACATAGATAATTTGTTTTTTGTTTGGAATGGAGATTTTGACTCCATCACGAGTTTTGTGGAGCACCTTAATATTAATGATTATGGTTTGAAATTCACAAGCACTTTTAGTGATAATATTATTAATTTTTTAGATATTTCAGTCAGGATTGTGGATGGCGGGATTTGTACATCTACCTACACTAAAACTGTAGATTGTAATAAGTATCTTAACTTCCAAAGTTGTCACCATAAGAAATGGAAGGAAAATATCCCGAAGGGACAGTTTCTTCGGTTGAAGAGAAACTGTTCCAGGAAGGAGGACTATGCAAGACAATCTTTGTCTATGTATAATTCCTTTGTGGAACAAGGATATCCAGATGGCCTGTTACAAAGAGCATTGAAGGAGGTGGAGAAAATAGACAGGTCTATGCTTTTGAAGAATAAAGAATGTAAGAAAAATGTAGAAAATACATGCAAGGGTTCCCTGTCCTTTATAACCCAATATAATTCAGCGGCACAACAGATTAAACATATTGTTGAAAAGAATATGTCATTGTTAAAACATGATAAATTCCTGGCCCCCCTATTGGAGGAAAAAAGGAAGGTAATATTCAGGAAATCCATGAACTTGAAACAGAAATTGGCACTTAGTATGCTACGGAAAAAGAGATCGGAAGTTATACGTAGTTCAAACGAGGCACTGAGCTGGTTACCACCGAAGCCGAAAGGGTTCTTTAAATGTGGCCGGAATGGATGTTTAACATGTCCACATGCAGAGCATAGAAGCACTGAGACCATCTCATATTCAGATGGCAATTCCTATCCAATAGAGGAGTTTATGAACTGTCAGTCCTCATATATAATCTATGTTCTGACATGTGGATGTGGAATCCAATATGTGGGCCGAACGATACGTAGCCTAAATGTCAGATTTTTGGAACATAGACGAGGGGTATTAAATAACTCTAAAACACACAGTCTGACAAGACATATCTTGAACTGTGGGAAAAGTAGCCTAAGGGACTTAAAAGTGAAGGCGATAGAACAGATTAAAGCCACAACACGGGGAGGGGATAGATATCGGGAGCTATGCAAGAAAGAAGCCTTTTGGATCTTCAAGTTAGGGACGTTGGTACCATGTGGTCTTAATGATACAATTGAACTGAATAATGTGTAGTTAAAGGTGTACTGGTTGGTATTCTCTATACATTCACATATATTATACTATGTGTGTATATATACTATTCAATCTACGTTATTGAGTTGCCCACTCTGTTTGAAAGGGGATTAAGGTGATGAGCCATTAGGGTTCCAAAATTTTTTTTACAAAGGATGTGGTTGATATGATTAACTACAGAGAGATATTCCATGGATTCCTGCCTTTGCAGTCTCAATTTTAGTCTCTCTTTCTGGGTTTTTTTTATAGTATTTTTAATTTAATATTAAATATTGAGGTTATTATTATTAATACTAATAACATTGGTACGTGGATATTTGGTTTAGGATTTACTACTAACTGATCAATTCCCTATGTTAAATATGGGTGTATTGTGAACCTGGGTCTCTAGTTTATGATGAACCCATAATTATTAACTAGGTCCTTGATAAATTACTATAATGTGTTTGTCCATGTAAAATGTATAGTATGGGTATTTCCCTACGTTTTAAACTTATATTGTGGGAAATAGGGGTATATAAAAATTTCCACAATATAATAAGATTTTACTTACCGATAAATCTATTTCTCGTAGTCCGTAGTGGATGCTGGGACTCCGTAAGGACCATGGGGAATAGCGGCTCCGCAGGAGACAGGGCACAAAATAAAAGCTTGAGATATCAGGTGGTGTGCACTGGCTCCTCCCCCTATGACCCTCCTCCAAGCCAGTTAGGATACTGTGCCCGGACGAGCGTACATAATAAGGAAGGATATTGAATCCCGGGTAAGACTCATACCAGCCACACCAATCACACCGTACAACTCGTGATCTGAACCCAGTTAACAGTATGATAAATTTAAAGGAGCCTCTGAAAGGATGGCTCAACAATAATAACCCGAATTTTTTGTAACAATAACTATATACAAGTATTGCAGACAATCCGCACTAGGGATGGGCGCCCAGCATCCACTACGGACTACGAGAAATAGATTTATCGGTAAGTAAAATCTTATTTTCTCTAACGTCCTAAGTGGATGCTGGGACTCCGTAAGGACCATGGGGATTATACCAAAGCTCCCAAACGGGCGGGAGAGTGCGGATGACTCTGCAGCACCGAATGAGAGAACTCCAGGTCCTCCTCAGCCAGGGTATCAAATTTGTAGAATTTAGCAAACGTGTTTGCCCCTGACCAAGTAGCTGCTCGGCAAAGTTGTAAAGCCGAGACCCCTCGGGCAGCCGCCCAAGATGAGCCCACTTTCCTTGTGGAATGGGCTTTTACCGATTCTGGCTGTGGCAATCCTGCCACGGAATGTGCAAGCTGAATTGTACTACAAATCCAACGAGCAATCGTCTGCTTTGAAGCAGGAGCACCCAGCTTGTTGGGTGCATACAGGATAAACAGCGAGTCAGTTTTCCTGACTCCAGCCGTCCTGGAAACATATATTTTCAAGGCCCTGACAACGTCCAGCAACTTAGAGTCCTCTAAGTCCCTAGTAGCCGCAGGTACCACAATAGGTTGGTTCATGTGAAATGCAGAAACCACCTTAGGTAGAAATTGAGGACGAGTCCTCAATTCCGCCCTGTCAGAATGAAAATTTAGGTAAGGGCTTTTACATGATAAAGCCGCCAATTCTGACACACGCCTAGCTGAAGCCAAGGCCAACAGCATCGACACCTTCCACGTGAGATATTTTAAATCTACCGTAGACAATGGTTCAAACCAGTGTGATTTTAGAAATCTCAACACAACATTGAGATCCCAAGGTGCCACTGGAGGCACAAAAGGAGGCTGTATGTGCAGAACCCCTTTCACAAATGTCTGAACTTCAGGTACTGAAGCCAGTTCTTTCTGGAAGAATATCGACAGGGCCGAAATTTGAACCTTAATGGACCCTAATTTTAGGCCCATAGACAGTCCTGTTTGCAGGAAATGCAAGAAACGACCTAGTTGAAATTCCTGTGTAGGGGCCTTCTTGGCCTCACACCACGCAACATATTTACGCCAAATGCGGTGATAATGTTTTGCGGTTACTTCCTTTCTGGCTTTTACCAGAGTAGGGATGACTTCTTCTGGAATGCCCTTGTCCTTCAGGATCCGGCGTTCAACCGCCATGCCGTCAAACGCAGCCGCGGTAAGTCTTGGAACAGACAAGGCCCCTGCAGTAGCAGGTCCTGTCTTAGAGGTAGAGGCCACGGTTCGTCCGTGAGCATCTCTTGAAGTTCCGGGTACCAAGACCTTCTTGGCCAATCCGGAACCACGAGTATAGTTCTTACTCCTCTCCTTCTTATGATTCTCAATACTTTCGGTATGAGGGGCAGAGGAGGGAATACATACACTGACTGGTACACCCACGGCGTTACCAGAGCGTCCACTGCTATTGCCTGAGGGTCCCTTGACCTGGCGCAATATCTGTCCAGTTTTTTGTTTAGACGTGACGCCATCATGTCCACCTTTGGTCTTTCCCAACGGTTTACAATTTGGTGGAAGACTTCTGGGTGAAGTCCCCACTCTCCCGGGTGAAGGTCGTGTCTGCTGAGGAAGTCTGCTTCCCAGTTGTCCACTCCCGGAATGAACACTGCTGACAGTGCTATCACATGATTTTCCGCCCAGCGAAGAATCCTTGCAGTTTCTGCCATTGCCCTCCTGCTTCTCGTGCCGCCCTGTCTGTTTATGTGGGCGACTGACGTGATGTTGTCCGACTGGATCAACACCGCCTGACCCTGAAGCAGAGGTTTTGCTTGAATTAAGGCATTGTAAATGGCCCTTAGTTCTAGAATGTTTATATGAAGAGATGTTTCCATGCTTGACCACAAGCCCTGGAAATTCCTTCCCTGTGTGACTGCTCCCCAGCCTCTCAGGCTGGCATCCGTGGTTACCAGGATCCAATCCTGAATGCCAAATCTGCGGCCCTCTAGTAGATGAGCCCTCTGAAGCCACCACAGGAGAGACACCCTTGTCCTTGGCGACAGGGTTATCCGTTGATGCATCTGAAGATGCGATCCGGACCATTTTCCCAGTAGATCCCACTGAAAAGTTCTTGCATGGAATCTTCCGAATGGAATCGCTTCGTAAGAAGCCACCATTTTTCCCAGGACCCTTGTGCACTGATGCACTGAGACCTGTCCTGGTTTTAGGAGGTACCTGACTAGCTCGGATAACTCCCTGGCCTTCTCCTCCGGGAGAAACACCTTCTTCTGGACTGTGTCCAGAATCATTCCTAAGAACAGTAGACGTGTCGTTGGAATCAGCTGCGATTTTGGAATATTTAGAATCCATCCGTGCTGACTTAGCACTACCTGAGATAGTGCCACTCCGACTTCTAACTGTTCCTTGGTTCTTGCCCTTATCAGGAGATCGTCCAAGTAAGGGATAATTAAGATGCCTTTTCTTCGTAGAAGAATCATCATTTCGGCCATTACCTTGGTAAAGACCCGAGGCGCCGTGGACAATCCAAACGGCAGCGTCTGAAACTGATAATGACAGTTTTGAACTACAAACCTGAGGTACCCTTGGTGAGAAGGATATATTGGGACGTGGAGATAAGCATCCTTGATGTCCAGCGACACCATATAGTCCCCCTCTTCCAGGTTCGCTATCACCGCTCTGAGTGACTCCATCTTGAATTTGAACCTTTTTATGTAAGTGTTCAAAGATGTTAGATTTAATATTGGTCTCACCGAGCCGTCCGGCTTCGGTACCACAAATAGGGTGGAATAATACCCCTTCCCCTGTTGTAAGAGGGGTACCTTGATTATCACCTGCTGGGAGTACAGCTTGTGAATGGCTTCCAGAACTGCCTCCCTGTCGGAGGGAGACTTTGGTAAAGCAGACTTCAGGAACCGATGAGGAGGAAACGCCTCGAATTCCAGTTTGTACCCCTGTGATACTACCTGTAGAATCCAGGGATCCACTTGCGAGTGAGCCCACTGCGCGTTGAAATACTTGAGACGGGCCCCCACCGTGTCTGAGTCTGCTTGTAAAGCCCCAGCGTCATGCTGAAGACTTGGCAGAAGCAGGGGAGGGCTTCTGCTCCTGGGAAGCGGCTGCATGGTGCTGCCTTTTTCCTCTTCCTCTGCCCTTGGGCAGAAAAGAGTGACCTTTTGCTCGCTTGTACTTATGGGAACGAAAGGACTGAGTTTGAAAAGACTGTGTCTTTTTCTGTTGATGTGAAGTAACCTGGGGTAAAAAGGTGGATTTTCCAGCCGTTGCCGTGGCCACCAGGTCTGTTAGACCAGCCCCAAATAACTCCTCCCCCTTATACGGCAATACTTCCATGTGCCGTTTGGAATCTGCGTCCCCTGACCACTGTCTGGTCCATAATGCTCTTCTGGCAGAGATGGACATTGCGCTTACTCTTGATGCCAGGGTACAAATATCCCTCTGCGCATCACGCATATATAGCAATGCATCCTTTAAATGTTCTATAGTTAACAGAATATTGTCCTTATCCAGGGTATCAATATTCTCAGTCAGGGAATCCGCCCATGCGACTCCAGCACTGCACATCCAGGCTGATGCGATTGCTGGTCGCAGTATAACACCAGTATGTGTGTATATACTTTTCAGGATATTTTCCAGCCTCCTATCAGCTGGTTCTTTGAGGGTGGCCGTATCAGGGGACGGTAACGCGACTTGTTTAGATAAACGTGTGAGCGCCTTATCTACCCTAGGGGGTGTTTCCCACCGTGCCCTAACCTCTGGCGGGAAAGGGTATAGTGCTAATAACTTATTAGAAATTAGCTGTTTTTTATCGGGGGAAACCCACGCTTTATCACACACCTCATTTATTTCCTCAGACTCAGGAAAAACTATTGGCAGTTTTTTCACACCCCACATAATACCCGCCTTTGAGGTATTTGTAGTGTCAGAAAGGTTCAATGCCTCTTTCATTGCCGTGATCATGTAACGTGTGGCCCTACTGGACATTACGTTTGTCTCGTCACCGTCGACACTAGATTCAGTATCTGTATCTGGGTCCGTGTCGACCCACTGAGGTAGCGGCCGTTTTAGGGCCCCTGAGGGTGTCTGAGACGCCTGAACAGGCACTAATTGATTTGCCGGCTTTCTCATGTCGTCAACAGTTTTTTGTAAATTGCTGACATTATCACTTAATTGCTTAAACACAATCATCCAGTCAGGTGTCGACTCCCTAGGGGGTGACATCACTAACACAGGCAACTGCTCCGCCTCCACCTCATTTTCCTCCTCATACATGTCGACACACGCGTACCGACACACAGCACACACACCGGGAATGCTCTGATAGAGGACAGGACCCCACTTAGCCCTTTGGAGAGACAGAGGGAGAGTCTGCCAGCACACACCCAGCGCTATATATATACAGGGATAACCTTATATAAGTGTTAATCCCTTATAGCTGCTGTTAATCTAGTTATTTGCTGCCAAAATGCCCCCCCTTCTCTTTTTTACCCTGAATCAGATGCAGTACTGCAGGGGAGAATCAGGGAGCCGTCCTTCCAGCGGAGCTGTGAGGGAATAATGGCGCCAGTGTGCTGAGGAGATAGGCCCCGCCCCTTCACGACGTCCTTAACTCCCGCTTTTTTGTGTAAAATGGCAGGGGAAAAAATACATCCATATAGCCCTGGAGCTATATGTGATGTATTCCTTTTGCCAGCTAAGGTATATGTGTGTTATATTGCGTCTCAGGGCGCTCCCCCCCAGCGCCCTGCACCCTCAGTGACCGGAGTGTGAAGTGTGCTGAGAGCAATGGCGCACAGCTGCGGTGCTGTGCGCTACCTTAGTCTTGAAGACAGGATGTCTTCTGCCGCCGCTTTCACCGGACCTTCGTCTCTTCTGGCTCTGTAAGGGGGACGGCGGCGCGGCTCCGGTGACCCATCCAGGCTGAACCTGTGATCGTCCCTCTGGAGCTAACGTCCAGTAGCCTAAGAAGCCCAATCCACTCTGCACTCAGGTGAGTTCGCTTCTTCTCCCCTTAGTCCCACGATGCAGTGAGCCTGTTGCCAGCAGGACTCACTGAAAATAAAAAAACCTAACTAAACTTTTATTCTAAGCAGCTCTGGAGAGCTACCTAGTTTGCACCCTTCTCGGCCGGGCACAAAAATCTAACTGGCTTGGAGGAGGGTCATAGGGGGAGGAGCCAGTGCACACCACCTGATATCTCAAGCTTTTATTTTGTGCCCTGTCTCCTGCGGAGCCGCTATTCCCCATGGTCCTTACGGAGTCCCAGCATCCACTTAGGACGTTAGAGAAATATATTTTTAATTATATATGATTCATAGTCTGTCTTTCATTCTTAACTCTATATGCTGTAGAAATTTGATGCTAAATGTATATAGCTTATTAATGGATATAAATTATTGGATGGCTGATCTAAGCAGTAAACATTTATTATAAGTGAAATGGTTTAGTTCCTATATAGGTTGTTATTAGAGATGTTTTAATACTGTGTAGGTTTCTAGGACCAATAATTATAAGGTTGCTGTTAGCAACTATAGGTATATGAATGGTTCCTGAAAGCGAAAGGGTTAATGAACAGAAGGACCCTATTAAGATACTGATTGAGATCTCACTGAGGATAAAAGCAGTGAATAGGAAAGGGAGCACATTCTTCTGAGGAAACAGCCATAGACATACGGCTGAGAAACGCGTCAAGAGTGTCCCTTGTGTATGTGGACCTTATTGTGAAAACAGTCTTGATCTCCCCCCTGTCGGCAAGACACCTGGCAAAATCTCGGGAGCTGTGCAGGCAGCGCGCAGCCGCTGACAGATACCGCCGGAGCGAACCAGCCCGACAGACCACACCACCGCAAGTTTTCTGTGGTACTGTCCTGGGAGAGGCGGTCCGCGAGAGTCTCGGTGCAGGAGAAGCAGCCGGATGCTGCCTAAGACACCCACGGACGCCCGGCGGGAGCAGTAGCCGACAAGAACAGGGGTGAGATCAGCCGTGCATGCGGCCTCCATTTATTGATTAAAGAACTCACGAATGATCTGTGGAGCATGCTTAATAAATAGGAGTCCTACTATATAAGTAACTATATCACCAGACGGGGACGCCCGTCAGAACGGCAATCTATTCAGTATCAATAGCCGCCAATTAAGGGATTGTACTAAGAACAGTAGTTACTCTATCTCCTAAATTTGACATTGCGTGCTCTCAATCTGTGGCTTTGGATGTATTATTGTCCCAGCGGGAGGAGATATATAATTCAGATTTGTGGTGAACATATCTCTCCAGATATGTCTGGGACTGTCAGCATATAACCCTTCCAATTACGTTTATAGGAGGCTGCTCAAAGGAGTGAACCATTAAAAAGGAATAAACACTGAGGGGATTAGTATATGACATCTAATACAATTGTTTAATCAGATGCAGAGTGTGTCAATTTAATGCAAGTTACCCACTGTGTTTATACTGTTTCACTAATAGGTACCACTGGAAAACAGCTATGGTTTGTAATATGTTTTAATGTCTAAACCTTTAGATCAGTATTGATAAAGATATATGTGAATAGTGATTTTATAATTTTTAATCAAATAAAAAACTCTTTAATTGTGGACAGCGCTTTCAACTTTTTTCCTTGATTTATATTTAAATTATTGGGACTCAACAAACCCATTATTGAAAGCAGCAGTGCACAATTGAAAGGAGGTGTAATTTTAAGGAGCTGCACAGCTGACACACACAAGAGCTTAGCGCTTTCTAAGTTTGAGGTTGTTTTCCCTCTTTGGGCTGTGCGCCAAAAGTGCACACTGTTCCTATTTAAAATATAGGGGGTATCAATACCGAAATAAGGACTGCTGTGGGTGAGGGGTGATGGTGCTGGGAAAGGGGTGCATGGTCAGAGGCGTAACTAATTGTAGCGCTAGGGGGCACCAGGCAAAATCTTGCCTAGGGCATCATATCGGTTAGGGCCGGCTCTGGAGCTTCCTCTCAGCGGAGCTGTGGAGAGAAAATGGCGCTGGTGAGTGCTGAGGAAGAAGCCCCGCCCCCTCAGCGGCGGGCTTCTGTCCCGCGATTGTGTGTAAAAATAATGGCGGGGGCTCATGCATATTACAGTGCCCAGCTGTATATATGCTGCTTTTTGCCAGGAGGTACTCAATTGCTGTCCAGGGCGCCCCCCCCCCTGCACCCTACAGTGACCGGAGTGTGTGGGTTAGTGTGGGAGCAATGGCGCACAGCTGCAGTGCTGTGCGCTACCTCATATGAAGACAGGAGTCTTCTGCCGCCGATTTTGACGTCTTCTTGCTTCAACCCGCCGGCTTCTGTCTTCTGGCTCTGCGAGGGGGGCGGCGGCGCGGCTCCGGGAACGGACGACCAAGGTTAGGTTCCTGTGTTCGATCCCTCTGGAGCTAATGGTGTCCAGTAGCCTAAGAAGCGCAACCTAGCCGCAGTTAGTAGGTTTGCTTCTCTCCCCTCAGTCCCACGTAGCAGAGAGTCTGTTGCCACCAGAAACTCTCTGAAAATAAAAAAAACCTAACTAAAATACTTTCTTAATAGCAAGCTCAGCTGGGTGCTAAAATGCAACCAGCTCCTTCCGGGCACAGATTCTAACTGAGGTCTGGAGGAGGGGCATAGAGGGAGGAGCCAGTGCACACCAGTAGTCCTAATTCTTTGTTAGAGTGCCCAGTCTCCTGCGGAGCCCGTCTATTCCCCATGGTCCTTACGGAGTCCCCAGCATCCACTAGGACGTTAGAGAAATCCTATTTTCTCCTTCGTCGTAGAGGATGCTGGGGACTCCAAAAGGACCATGGGGTTTATACCAAAGCTCCAAAGCGGGCGGGAGAGTGCGGATGACTCTGCAGCACCGATTGAGCAAACATGAGGTCCTCATCAGCCAGGGTATCAAACTTGTAGAACTTTGCAAAAGTGTTTGACCCCGACCAAGTAGCTGCTCGGCAAAGCTGTAATGCCGAGACGCCCTGGGCAGCCGCCCAGGATGAGCCCACCTTCCTAGTGGAATGGGCCTTCACCGATTTCGGTAACGGCCATCCAGCCGTAAAATGAGCCTGCTGAATCATATTACAGATCCAGCGTGCAATAGTCTGCTTAGAAGCAGGAGCGCCAACCTTGTTGGCCGTATACAGGACAAACAGAGCCTCTGTTTTCCTCACCAGAACCGTTCTGGCTACATAAATTTTCAAAGCTCTGACCACATCAAGGGACTTTGAATCAGCCAAGGCTTCAGTAGCCACAGGCACCACAATAGGTTGGTTCATGTGAAACGAAGAAACCACCTGCGGTAGAAATTGTTGACGAGTTCTCAACTCCGCTCTATCCTCAGACAAAGCCGCCAATTCGGACACCCACCTTGCGGATGCCAAGGCCAATAGCATGACCACTTTCCAAGTGAGAAATTTCAACTCAACCTTTTGTAAAGGTTCAAACCAATGTGACGTAAGGAACTGTAACACCACGTTAAGGTCCCACGGTGCCACTGGGGGCACAAATGGAGGTTGGATGTGCAGCACGCCTTTCACGAAGGTCTGTACTTCTGGAAGCGACGCCAACTCCCTTTGAAAGAAAATTGATAATGCCAAAACCTGCACTTAAATGGAGCCTAACGTCAGGCCCGCATCCACACCCGCTTTCAAAAAATGGAGGAACCGACCCAGCTGAAATTCTTCCGTAGGAGCCTTCTTGGATTCACACCAAGACACATATTTTCTCCAAATACAGTGATAATGCTTCGCCGTTACCTCCTTTCTAGCCTTAAGTAGAGTGGGGATGACTTCCCCGGGAATACCCTTTCTGGCTAGGATTTGGCGTTCAACCGCCATGCCGTCAAACACAACCACGGTAAGTCCTGGAACACGAACGGTCCCTGCTGTAACAGAGGCCAGGGATCTCCTGTGAGTAATTCCTGAAGATCTGGATACCAGGACCTCCGTGGCCAATCTGGAACAACGAGTATCGCCTGGACCCTTGTTCTTCTCATGATCCTTATCACCTTTGGGATGAGTGGAAGTGGAGGGAACACATAGACCGACTGAAACACCCACGGTGTCACCAGAGCGTCTACCGCTACTGCTTGAGGGTCCCTCGACCTGGAACAATATGTCGGCAGCTTCTTGTTGAGGTGCGACGCCATCATGTCTATGTGAGGAAGTCCCCAACAACTTGTCACTTCTGCAAAGACCTCTTGATGAAGACCCCACTCTCATGGATGGAGATCGTGTCTGCTGAGGAAGTCTGCTTCCCAGTTGTCCACGCCTGGAATGAAGACCGTTGACAGAGCGCTTGCATGCTTTTCCGTCCAGCGAAGGATCCTGGTCGCCTCCGCCATCGCCGCTCTGCTCTTTGTCCCGCCCTGGGGGTTTATGTGCGCCACGGCTGTTATGTTGTCCGACTGAATCAGGACGGGCAGGTCGCAAAGAAGATGTTCCGCTTGTAGCAGGCCGTTGTAGATGGCCCTTAATTCCAGAATGTTTATGTGCAGACAAGCTTCCTAGCTTGACCATTTTCCCTGGAATTTTTTTTTCCCCTGTGTGACTGCTCCCCAACCTCGGAGACTCGCGTCCGTGGTCACCAGAATCCAATCTTGGATGCCGAACCTGCGACCTTCTAGAAGGTGAGAACTTTGTAGCCACCACAGGAGAGAAACCCTGGTCCTGGGGGACAGAGTTATTTTCCGGTGCATCTGTAGATGGGACCCTGACCACTTGTCCAGTAGGTCTCACTGAAACTTTCTTGCATGGAACCTGCCGATCGGAATGGCCTCGTAGGCCGCCACCATTTTCCCCAGGACTCGAGTGCATTGATGAATCGACACTCTTGGCGGTTTTAGAAGTTCCTTGACCATGTTCTGGATTTCCTGAGCTTTTTCCAATGGGAGAAAAATCCTCTGCCGTTCCGTGTCAAGGATCATGCCCAAAAACGACAGCCAAGTTGTCGGAATCAACTGCGACTTTGGCAAATTTAGGAGCCAGCCATGCTGTTGCAGCACCTGCAGGGAGAGCGCAAGGCTTTTTAGCAACTGCTCCTGTGATCTCGCCTTTATCAGGAGATCGTCCAAGTATGGGATAATTGTGACCCCTTGCTTACGCAGGAGTACCATCATTTCCGCCATTACCTTGGTGAAAATCCTCGGGGCCGTGGAAAGACCAAACGGCAACGTCTGAAATTGGTAGTGACAATCCTGAACAGCGAACCTCAGGTACGCCTGATGAGGAGGATAAATGGGGACATGCAGATAAGCATCCTTTATGTCGACTGACACCATAAAATCCCCCCCCCTCCAGACTGGAAATCACCGCTCGGAGAGACTCCATCTTGAATTTGAAACTTTTCAAATACACATAGAGGGATTTTAAATTCAGAATTGGTCTGACCGAGCCGTCCGGTTTCGGGACCACAAACAGGCTTGAATAAAACCCTTCTCCCCGCTGTGATGGGGGAACCTTGACAATGACCCGCTGCTGACACAGCTTTGTATTGCCGCACACACTACCTCTCTTTCCGGAAGAGAAGCTGGCAAGGCCAATTTGAAAAATTGGCATGGGGGCACGTCTTGAAACTTCAGCTTGTAACCTTGGGTCACAATTTCCAGTACCCAAGGATCCAGGCCCGAGAGAACCCTGACCTAACTGAAGAGTTGAAGACGCGCTCCCACCGGTGCGGACTCCCGCAGGGGAGCCCCAGCGTCATGCGGTGGGTTTGGCAGAAGCCGGGGAGGACTTCTGCTCCTGGGAGCTTGCCACAACAGGCAATCTTTTTCCCCTTCCATTACCTCTTGCCGCAAGGAAGGATGACCCACGTCCTTTCCGGAATTTCGGCGACCGAAAGGACTGCATTTGATATGGAGGCGTTTTTTTTTGCTGTGGAGGAACAAAAGGCAGAAAAGAGGACTTACCCGCGGTAGCTGTAGAAACCAGGTCCACGAGGCCTTCACCAAACAAAACCCCACCCTTGTAGGGCAGAGCCTACATAGCCTTCTTAGAATCAGCATCACCATTCCATTGATGAGTCCACAACGCCCTTCTAGCCGAGACTGCCATGGCATTGGCCCTTGATCCCAAGAGGCCAATATCCCTCGCCATCTCTTTTAAATAGACTGCAGCGTCCCTGATATGACCCAGAGTCAACAGCACGCTATCCCGATCCAAGGTGTCTATGTCCGATGACAAGTTATCCGCCCATTTTTCAATCGCGTTACTCACCAACGCCGAAGCGACAGCCGGTCTGAGGAGTGTACCTGTCGTGACGTAAATAGATTTCAAGGTAGCTTCCTGCCTCCGATCAGCAGGATCTTTAAGGGACGCCATTTCAGGAGATGGTAGCGCCACTTTCTTAGATAAGCGCGCTAGAGCTTTGTCTACCGTGGGTTTTGCCTCCCACCCAACCCTATCCTGAGAAGGAAACGGGTATGCCATAGCAATTCTCCTGGGAATGTGCCACCTCTTGTCTGGCGTTACCCAGGCTTTTTCAAAAAGGGCATTCAGTTCATGAGAGGGAGGGAACGTAACCTCCGGTTTCTTCCCCTTATACACACAGACCCTTGTCTCAGGGACAGTGGGGTCTTCCGTAATATGTAACTTTTATAGCCACAATCATGTACTGAATACTCTTAGCCACCATAGGATGTAACTTCGCATCATTATAGTCGACACTGGAATCAGAATCCGTGTCGGTGTCAGTGTCTGCTATCTGGGTAAATGAACTTTTTGGGACCCAGAGGGGGCCTGAGTGTGTTGTACCACGTCTCCCATGGATTGCCTCCATGCTTGGTTCTGAGACTCAGATTTGTCCAACCTCTTGTGCAACAAAGCCACACTGCTATTCAACACATTCCACATATCAACCCAATCAGCAGTCGGTGGTGCCGACAGAGTCACTCCTTCATTTTGTTCAGCTCTCACACTAACCTCCTCCTGGGAAGAGCATTCAGTTTCTGCCATGTCGACACACACGTACCGACACCCCCGCACACACTGGGCTAAAGGGGACAGACTCACAATAAGGCCTTTCAGAGAGACAGAGAAGGAGTTTGCCAGCTCACACCCAGCGCCACACCAGTCTGAAAACAAAATGCCCCAGACCTATAAGCGCTTGTAATATAATACAACCAATCACCAAATTATGTGCCCCCCCTTCGTTTTTAGTACCCTGTTACTTGTGACAGCAGTGGAAGGGCCAGGAGCAGCGTCTCTGCAGCAAGCTGTGGAGAGAAAATGGCGCTTGTCAGAGCTGAGGAGGAAGCCCTGCCCCCTACAAGGCGTGCTTCGGTCCCGCTATAATTACAGTGGCGGGGGTCTCAAAACAGTGCCTATGCACTTTATTTTAGTCAGATATTGCCCAAAAGAGGTTTATATTGCAGCCCAGGGCGCCCCCCCTGCGCCCTGCACCCATGCAGTGCCTGTGTCAGCGGGAGCAATGGCGCGCAGCGCTACCGCTGCGTCGTACCTCAGGAAGACTGAGGTCTTCTGCCGCCTTCCGATGTCTTCTTTGCTTCGGTTACTCACCTGTCTTCAATCTTCTGGCTCTGTGAAGGGGACGGCGGCGCGGCTCCGGGAACGAGCAGCTAGGCGACCCAAGTGATCGGACCCTCTGAAGCTAATGGTGTCCAGTAGCCTAAGAAGCAGAGCCTATCAGTCTCACAGAAGTAGGTCCTGCTTCTCACTCCTCAGTCCCATGATGCAGGGAGCCTGTTGCCAGCAGGTCTCCCTGAAAAAAAATAAACCTAACAAAAGTCTTTTAGAGAAACTCAGTAGAGCTCCCCTATAGTGTGACCAGTCTCCTCTGGGCACAGAATCTAACTGAGGTCTGGAGGAGGGGCATAGAGGGAGGAGCCAGTTCACACCCATTCAAAGTCTTATAGCAGAGCTGGCCAAACCAGTCCTCGAGATCTACCAACAGTTCACA
This sequence comes from Pseudophryne corroboree, assembly GCF_028390025.1. Lineage (NCBI taxonomy): Eukaryota > Metazoa > Chordata > Amphibia > Anura > Myobatrachidae > Pseudophryne > Pseudophryne corroboree. The sequence continues at coordinate 795,976,003 of NC_086446.1, read as the reverse complement.
TTTTCCAGACCACCTAGCTGGTGCACAGGTGTAGTCATTACTAATTAAGATGTGCTGCATTCATTCCTAACTGACAGTTCTACAGATCTCCAGGAGGCCTGGAAAACATGAACTGTTGGTAGATCTCGAGGACCGGTTTGGCCAGCCCTGTCTTATAGTGTGCCCATGTCTCCTGCGGATCCAGTCTATACCCCATGGTCCTTTTGGAGTCCCCAGCATCCTCTAGGACGAAGGAGAAATATTCTTATTAAATACTTTGTTCTTTACATAGTTGAATGTGCTGACAACAAAATCACACAAAAATTATCAATGGAAATCAAATTTATTAACCCATGGAGGTCTGGATTTGAAGTCACACTCAAAATTAAAGTGGAAAAACACACTACAGGCTGATCCAACTTTGATGTAATGTCTTTAAAACAAGTCAAAATGAGGCTCAGTAGTGTGTGTGGCCTCCACGTGCCTGTATGACCTCCCTACAACCCACACAAGTGGCTCAGGTAGTGCAGCTCATCCAGGATGGCACATCAATGCGAGCTGTGGCAAGAAGGTTTGCTGTGTCTGTCAGCGTAGTGTCCAGAGCATGGAGGCGCTACCAGGAGACAAGCCAGTACATCAGGAGACGTGGAGGAGGCCGTAGGAAGGCAACAACCAAGCAGCAGGACCGCTACCCCCGCCTTTGTGCAAGGAGGAACAGGAGGAGCACTGCCAGAGCCCTGCAAAATGACCTCCAGCAAGCCACAAATGTGCATGTGTCTACTCAAACGATCAGAAACAGACTCCATGAGGGTGGTATGAGGGCCCGACGTCCACAGGTGGGGGTTGTGCTTACAGCCCAACACCGTGCAGGACGTTTTGCATTTGCCAGAGAACACCAACATTGGCAAATTCGCCACTGGTGCCCTGTGCTCTTCACAGATGAAAGCAGGTTCTCACTGAGCATATGTGACAGACGTGACAGAGTCTGGAGACGCCAAGGAGAACGTTCTGCTGCCTGCAACATCCTCCAGCATGACCGGTTTGCAGTGGGTCAGTAATGGTGTGGGGTGGCATTTCTTTGGGGGGCCGCACAGCCCTCCATGTGCTCGCCAGAGGTAGCCTGACTGCCATTAGGTACCGAGATGAGATCCTCAGACCCCTTGTGAGACCATATGCTGGTGCGGTTGGCCCTGGGTTCCTCCTAATGCAAGACAATGCTAGACCTCATGTGGCTGGAGTGTGTCAGCAGTTCCTGCAAGACGAAGGCATTGATGCTATGGACTGGCCCGCCCGTTCCCCAGACCTGAATCCAATTGAGCACATCTGGGACATCATGTCTCGCTCCATCCACCAATGCCACGTTGCACCACAGACTGTCCAGGAGTTGGCGGATGCTTTAGTCCAGGTCTGGGAGGAGATCCCTCTGGAGACCATCCACCACCTCATCAGGAGCATGCCCAGGCGTTGTAGGGAGGTCATACAGGCACGTGGAGGCCACACACACTACTGAGCCTCATTTTGACTTGTTTTAAGGACATTACATCAAAGCTGGATCAGCCTGTAGTGTGTTTTTCCACTTTAATTTGAGGGTGACTCCAAATCCAGACCTCCATGGGTTAATAAATTTGATTTCCATTGATAATTTTTGTGTGATTTTGTTGTCAGCACATTCAACTATGTAAAGAACAAAGTATTTAATAAGAATATTTCATTCATTCAGATCTAGGATGTGTTATTTTAGTGTTCCCTTTATTTTTTTGAGGTGTGTGTGTGTGTGTGTGTGTGTGTGTGTGTGTGTGTGTGTGTGTGTGTGTGTGTGTGTATATATATATATATATATATATATATATATATATATATAATCCATAAGAAACAGATAAGCCGTGTCTTGTATTAAATCCTTTATATATACATTCCTGCACATCTGAGGGGGTGTTGCAGTGCAGTTGTATACCCTAATCTCCAGCTGTCTTCTCCTGGTCACTTTGATTTACAGTACTTGGAGGTATTTATCAAAACTCAGAGAGAGATAAAATTGTGAGAGATAACAGCCAATCAGCTTTTACCTTGTATTTTACAGGCTGTGCTAGAAAGTGACAGAAGTGGATTGTTTGGTACTTTATCTCTCTCCAATTTCTTGGCTGCCAGCCAGTCCCTAACATGCTGCATCAGAAATTGTGGGGCCCAGGACTGACAAAATAGACAATGCCCCCGAGCAAAATAAAAAAAAGATTCGGCCGCACAGCTCCACCGCTATATGATGTCACACATCATGACGTTACATATAGGTAGAGCATTGCGGACCTGCAGGAACTATTCACAGAGCTGATGTGCAGGGAAGGCTTGTTTTAAGTCCTCCCTGTGCATCAGCGCGCTTTTGTTGTGCTGCCTGTGCAGCTCTCCAGGTATTGGTGGTAGGAGACAGGGGTGAGCCCCCTCTCTATAAGGGCCCAGGACCCCAGTCCCCACAGTCTCCCCTGATGGCTGCCCCGTGCTGCATTCTGTACAGTTACATCTGATCCAGCCCTGGCTAAGTACTGAGGCTCGGGATCTGTTCTGACGATCGACACTGTCTAGGTCGACAATGTTTAGGTCGACCACTATAGGTCGACAGGGTTTCTAGGTCGACAGGTCAAAAGGTCGACATGAGTTTTTCACATTTTTTTTTCTTTTTAATTCGGCTTCCCGGTCACTGTACGCAGAAAACGACACCCCAAAAAAACCCTCATGTCGACCTTTTGACATGTCGACCTAGAAACCCTGTTGACCTAGTGACTGTCGACCTAGACACTGTCAATCTAATGATCCACACCCCTGAGGCTCAGCCATTGCACTGTGCAGCCCTGGGTCTGAGGCTCAGCCATTGCACTGTGCAGCCCTGGGTCTGAGGCTCAGCCATTGCACTGTGCAGCCCTGGGTCTGAGGCTCAGCCATTGCATGCACTGTGCAGCCCTGGGTCTGAGGCTCAGCCATTGCATGCACTGTGCAGCCCTGGGTCTGAGGCTCAGCCATTGCACTGTGCGGCCCTGGGTCTGAGGCTCAGCCATTGCACTGTGCGGCCCTGGGTCTGAGGCTCAGCCATTGCACTGTGCGGCCCTGGGTCTGAGGCTCAGCCATTGCACTGTGCAGCCCTGGGTCTGATACTCAGCCATTGCACTGTGCAGCCCTGGGTCTGATACTCAGCCATTGCACTGTCCAGCCCTGGTTTCTGATACTCAGCCATTGCACTGTGCATCCCTGGTTTCCGATGCTCAGCCATTGCACTGTGCAGAAGATGACTGAGTGGAAGTCATTATCCATCTGACAGATTTGTGCATTAGCAGTAATGAGCGTTGTGCTGGGCTCTCCCTTATTGGGTTATTAATTATTAGCTCATTAGCCTCTTATTACTCCTCTCTCCGCAATGAGCACTTGTCTGGCTGCAGGGTTATTATTGCTGGTAATTAGGCATTAATAGAAAGTGTTACCCAGAGGGCAGGAGCTGCTCTGCCCCTTCCCGGGGCTGTCTCCTCCGTCCATGGCTCCTGCCGGCTCCCTGCTTCCTCCACTCTTCCTTCTCGCCGCTTTTCGCTATATTTTACTCTCTTTTCGCTACTTTGCACAAGTTCAGCGGACGGGACCATTCTCTCCCGGGGGGGTCCTGTCACCCCCTCATTGCCCCTGTGGATAGTAGTAACTTATCCTGTAGCATGTATAATAGTATGTGCTTATATCAGTGAGGGCTGATATGTGAGTATATAGATAAGACGTGGATATATTAATATCGGTGTGTTTTATGCTGACCCCCCTGCTCTGACTGCAGATGGTTTGGTCCAGCAGGGACTCAGCTGGTGAAGGGTCCTCATTAGGTGGAAGCTGTATCAGCTGATGTCCGGCTATCTATGTGCAACTGCAAATACCCTAATTACAAACTCTATCCAACCTGCAGCTTTGCTATATTACTATTACTATGGTGCTGCTATTACTCCTGATGGTTGGGTGTCTGTGCCAATAGTGTGATAGTCACACCTGGCTTTTTTCTTTTATATAGTTTTTATTTTCTCTATATTATTTTTTCCTTCCATTTTTGGTCTCTTTTAATTTGTTGTCAGTGTTTCCCTATAGATCACACTGCTTTAATTAACACCTTAAATACACTCAATATGATGTGTACAATGAAAATCTGAATATTACATTTTGCACAAATGCTTGTTTCCAGTGTTTGTTTGCTATGACTTTGCACTATGTTTAGCATGTATAAATTGTTTCAAAGTATCTATATAGGAGACTTGTCCTCTAATCACCTTCCCCCCTGCTCCAAGAGACTGGGAATGTAGGGGGAAAAGGTCTGTGACCTGTACATATCAAAGGTGCTCATTCCGAGTTGTTCGCTCGCTAGTAGTTTTTAGCAGCCGTGCAAACGCTATGCCGCCTCCCACTGGGAGTGTATTTTAGCTTAGCAGAAGTGCGAATGAAATAATCGCAGAGCGGCTACAAATTTATTTTGTGCAGTTTTAGAGTAGCTCAAAACCTATTCCTAGCTTGCGATCACTTCAGACTGTTCAGTTCTTGTTTTGACGTCACAAACATGCCTTGCGTTCGCCCAGCCACTCCTGCGCTTTTCCTGACACGCCTGCGTTTTTTCGAACTCTCCCTGAAAACGGTCAGTTGACACCAAGAAACGCCCACTTCATGTCACTCACTCTGCGGCCAGCAGTGCGACTGAAAAGCGTTGCTGCACCTTGTGTGAAACGACATCTTTCGTTGTACTTTTACGTCGCGCGTGCGCATTGCGCCGCATACGCATGTGCAGAAGTTCAGTTTTTTTGCCTCATCGCTGCACAGCGAACGAATGCAGCTAGTGATCAACTCGGAATGACCCCCAATATACACTTTTACCATACCTCCCAACATGACCCTCTCAAGGAGGGACAGAATTCTCTGCTTCTGGACTTCTCTCTTAATGTAGGATTGCCCTCACCTGTGCTGAACAGGTTACTGGATAAGAAAGGTGTTTCAGCACAGGTGATAGCAATCATACATTAACAGGGAAGTCCAGGAGCAGAGCATTCTGTCCCTCCTGGAGAGGGTCATGTTGTGAGTTATGCTTATACCTAGAGATGAGCGGGTTCGGTTTCTCTGAATCCGAACCCGCCAGAACTTCATGTTTTTTTTCACGGGTCCGAGCGACTCGGATCTTCCCGCCTTGCTCGGTTAACCCGAGCGCGCCCGAACGTCATCATGACGCTGTCGGATTCTCGCGAGGCTCGGATTCTATCGCGAGACTCGGATTCTATATAAGGAGCCGCGCGTCGCCGCCATTTTCACACGTGCATTGAGATTGATAGGGAGAGGACGTGGCTGGCGTCCTCTCCATTTAGATTATAAGAGACTGAGAGAGATTTACTGGAGCTGACTAGGAGGAGTACTGTTACTGTAGAACACAGGTTCTCAAACTCGGTCCTCAGGACCCCACACGGTGCATGTTTTGCAGGTCTCCTCACAGAATCACAAGTGACATAATTAGCTCCACCTGTGGACCTTTTAAAATGTGTCAGTGAGTAATTAATACACCTGTGCACCTGCTGGGTTACCTGCAAAACATGCACTGTGTGGGGTCCTGAGGACCGAGTTTGAGAACCACTGCTGTAGAAGTGTAGAGACTGAGTGGAGAGAGTTTACTAGTGAGGACAGTGCAGTTTACTTTATAATCCGTTCTCTGCCTGAAAAAAGCGATACACAGCACACAGTGACTCAGTCACATACCATATCTGTGTGCACTGCTCAGGCTCAGGCCAGTGTGCTGCATCATCTATTATCTATATATAATATTATATATATCTGTCTGACTGCTCAGCTCACACAGCTTATAATTGTGGGGGAGACTGGGGAGCACTACTGCAGTGCCAGTTATAGGTTATAGCAGGAGCCAGGAGTACATAATATATTATATAGTGAGTGACCACCAGACACACAGTGCAGTTTATTTAATATATCCGTTCTCTGCCTGAAAAAAGCGATACACACAGTGACTCAGTCAGTCACATACCATATCTGTGTGCACTGCTCAGGCTCAGGCCAGTGTGCTGCATCATCTATTATCTATATATAATATTATATATATCTGTCTGACTGCTCAGCTCACACAGCTTATAATTGTGGGGGAGACTGGGGAGCACTACTGCAGTGCCAGTTATAGGTTATAGCAGGAGCCAGGAGTACATAATATATTATATAGTGAGTGACCACCAGACACACAGTGCAGTTTATTTAATATATCCGTTCTCTGCCTGAAAAAAGCGATACACACAGTGACTCAGTCAGTCACATACCATATCTGTGTGCACTGCTCAGGCTCAGGCCAGTGTGCTGCATCATCTATATATATTATATATCTGTCTGACTGCTCAGCTCACACAGCTTATAATTGTGGGGGAGACTGGGGAGCACTACTGCAGTGCCAGTTATAGGTTATAGCAGGAGCCAGGAGTACATATTATATTAAAATTAAACAGTGCACACTTTTGCTGCAGGAGTGCCACTGCCAGTGTGACTGACCAGTGACCTGACCACACTGACCACCAGTATAGTTAGTAGTATACTTATATTGTGATTGCCTGAAAAAGTTAAACACTCGTCGTGTGACTTCACTTGTGTGTTTTTTTTTTTTTTTATTCTATAAAAATAAAACTCATTCTGCTGACAGACAGTGTCCAGCAGGTCCGTCATTATATAATATATAATATATACCTGTCCGGCTGCAGTAGTGATATATATATATTTTTTATATCATTTATCATCCAGTCGCAGCAGACACAGTACGGTAGTTCACGGCTGTGGCTACCTCTGTGTCTCTGCACTCGGCAGGCAGTCCGTCCATAATTGTAATACCACCTAACCGTGGATTTTTTTAATTCTTCTTTATACATACATAGTTACATAGACATCTTCTCTTTATCAACCAGTCTATATTAGCTGCAGACACAGTACAGTACGGTAGTTCACGGCTGTGGCTACCTCTGTGTCTGCACTCGGCAGGCAGTCCGTCCATAATTGTATACCACCTAACCGTGGATTTTTTTCAGTCTTCTTTATACATACATAGTTACATAGACATCTTCTCTTTATCAACCAGTCTATATTAGCTGCAGACACAGTACAGTACGGTAGTTCACGGCTGTGGCTACCTCTGTGTCTGCAGTCGGCAGGCAGTCCATAATTGTATACTAGTATCCATCTCCATTGTTTACCTGAGGTGCCTTTTAGTTGTGCCTATTAAAATATGGAGAACAAAAATGTTGAGGTTCCAAAATTAGGGAAAGATCAAGATCCACTTCCACCTCGTGCTGAAGCTGCTGCCACTAGTCATGGCCGAGACGATGAAATGCCAGCAACGTCGTCTGCCAAGGCCGATGCCCAATGTCATAGTACAGAGCATGTCAAATCCAAAACACCAAATATCAGAAAAAAAAGGACTCCAAAACCTAAAATAAAATTGTCGGAGGAGAAGCGTAAACTTGCCAATATGCCATTTACCACACGGAGTGGCAAGGAACGGCTGAGGCCCTGGCCTATGTTCATGGCTAGTGGTTCAGCTTCACATGAGGATGGAAGCACTCAGCCTCTCGCTAGAAAAATGAAAAGACTCAAGCTGGCAAAAGCAGCACAGCAAAGAACTGTGCATTCTTCGAAATCCCAAATCCACAAGGAGAGTCCAATTGTGTCGGTTGCGATGCCTGACCTTCCCAACACTGGACGTGAAGAGCATGCGCCTTCCACCATTTGCACGCCCCCTGCAAGTGCTGGAAGGAGCACCCGCAGTCCAGTTCCTGATAGTCAGATTGAAGATGTCAGTGTTGAAGTACACCAGGATGAGGAGGATATGGGTGTTGCTGGCGCTGGGGAGGAAATTGACCAGGAGGATTCTGATGGTGAGGTGGTTTGTTTAAGTCAGGCACCCGGGGAGACACCTGTTGTCCGTGGGAGGAATATGGCCGTTGACATGCCAGGTGAAAATACCAAAAAAATCAGCTCTTCGGTGTGGAGGTATTTCACCAGAAATGCGGACAACAGGTGTCAAGCCGTGTGTTCCCTTTGTCAAGCTGTAATAAGTAGGGGTAAGGACGTTAACCACCTCGGAACATCCTCCCTTATACGTCACCTGCAGCGCATTCATAATAAGTCAGTGACAAGTTCAAAAACTTTGGGTGACAGCGGAAGCAGTCCACTGACCAGTAAATCCCTTCCTCTTGTAACCAAGCTCACGCAAACCACCCCACCAACTCCCTCAGTGTCAATTTCCTCCTTCCCCAGGAATGCCAATAGTCCTGCAGGCCATGTCACTGGCAATTCTGACGAGTCCTCTCCTGCCTGGGATTCCTCCGATGCATCCTTGCGTGTAACGCCTACTGCTGCTGGCGCTGCTGTTGTTGCCGCTGGGAGTCGATGGTCATCCCAGAGGGGAAGTCGTAAGCCCACTTGTACTACTTCCAGTAAGCAATTGACTGTTCAACAGTCCTTTGCGAGGAAGATGAAATATCACAGCAGTCATCCTACTGCAAAGCGGATAACTGAGGCCTTGGCATCCTGGGTGGTGAGAAACGTGGTTCCGGTATCCATCATTACTGCAGAGCCAACTAGAGACTTGTTGGAGGTACTGTGTCCCCGGTACCAAATACCATCTAGGTTCCATTTCTCTAGGCAGGCGATACCGAAAATGTACACAGACCTCAGAAAAAGAGTCACCAGTGTCCTAAAAAATGCAGCTGTACCCAATGTCCACTTAACCACGGACATGTGGACAAGTGGAGCAGGGCAGGGTCAGGACTATATGACTGTGACAGCCCACTGGGTAGATGTATGGACTCCCGCCGCAAGAACAGCAGCGGCGGCACCAGTAGCAGCATCTCGCAAACGCCAACTCTTTCCTAGGCAGGCTACGCTTTGTATCACCGGTTTCCAGAATACGCACACAGCTGAAAACCTCTTACGGCAACTGAAGAAGATCATCGCGGAATGGCTTACCCCAATTGGACTCTCCTGTGGATTTGTGGCATCGGACAACGCCAGCAATATTGTGTGTGCATTAAATATGGGCAAATTCCAGCACGTCCCATGTTTTGCACATACCTTGAATTTGGTGGTGCAGAATTTTTTAAAAAACGACAGGGGCGTGCAAGAGATGCTGTCGGTGGCCAGAAGAATTGCGGGACACTTTCGGCGTACAGGCACCACGTACAGAAGACTGGAGCACCACCAAAAACTACTGAACCTGCCCTGCCATCATCTGAAGCAAGAAGTGGTAACGAGGTGGAATTCAACCCTCTATATGCTTCAGAGGTTGGAGGAGCAGCAAAAGGCCATTCAAGCCTATACAATTGAGCACGATATAGGAGGTGGAATGCACCTGTCTCAAGTGCAGTGGAGAATGATTTCAACGTTGTGCAAGGTTCTGATGCCCTTTGAACTTGCCACACGTGAAGTCAGTTCAGACACTGCCAGCCTGAGTCAGGTCATTCCCCTCATCAGGCTTTTGCAGAAGAAGCTGGAGGCATTGAAGAAGGAGCTAAAAGGGAGCGATTCCGCTAGGCATGTGGGACTTGTGGATGCAGCCCTTAATTCGCTTAACAAGGATTCACGGGTGGTCAATCTGTTGAAATCAGAGCACTACATTTTGGCCACCGTGCTCGATCCTAGATTTAAAGCCTACCTTGGATCTCTCTTTCCGGCAGACACAAGTCTGCTGGGGTTGAAAGACCTGCTGGTGACAAAATTGTCAAGTCAAGCGGAACACGACCTGTCAACATCTCCTCCTTCACATTCTCCCGCAACTGGGGGTGCGAGGAAAAGGCTCAGAATTCCGAGCCCACCCGCTGGCGGTGATGCAGGGCAGTCTGGAGCGACTGCTGATGCTGACATCTGGTCCGGACTGAAGGACCTGACAACGATTACGGACATGTCGTCTACTGTCACTGCATATGATTCTCTCAACATTGATAGAATGGTGGAGGATTATATGAGTGACCGCATCCAAGTAGGCACGTCACACAGTCCGTACTTATACTGGCAGGAAAAAGAGGCAATTTGGAGGCCCTTGCACAAACTGGCTTTATTCTACCTAAGTTGCCCTCCCACAAGTGTGTACTCCGAAAGAGTGTTTAGTGCCGCCGCTCACCTTGTCAGCAATCGGCGTACGAGGTTACATCCAGAAAATGTGGAGAAGATGATGTTCATTAAAATGAATTATAATCAATTCCTCCGCGGAGACATTGACCAGCAGCAATTGCCTCCACAAAGTACACAGGGAGCTGAGATGGTGGATTCCAGTGGGGACGAATTGATAATCTGTGAGGAGGGGGATGTACACGGTGATATATCGGAGGGTGAAGATGAGGTGGACATCTTGCCTCTGTAGAGCCAGTTTGTGCAAGGAGAGATTAATTGCTTCTTTTTTGGGGGGGGGTCCAAACCAACCCGTCATATCAGTCACAGTCGTGTGGCAGACCCTGTCACTGAAATGATGGGTTGGTTAAAGTGTGCATGTCCTGTTTTGTTTATACAACATAAGGGTGGGTGGGAGGGCCCAAGGACAATTCCATCTTGCACCTCTTTTTTCTTTTCTTTTTCTTTGCATCATGTGCTGATTGGGGAGGGTTTTTTGGAAGGGACATCCTGCGTGACACTGCAGTGCCACTCCTAGATGGGCCCGGTGTTTGTGTCGGCCACTAGGGTCGCTAATCTTACTCACACAGTCAGCTACCTCATTGCGCCTCTTTTTTTCTTTGCGTCATGTGCTGTTTGGGGAGGGTTTTTTGGAAGGGACATCCTGCGTGACACTGCAGTGCCACTCCTAGATGGGCCCGGTGTTTGTGTCGGCCACTAGGGTCGCTAATCTTACTCACACAGCTACCTCATTGCGCCTCTTTTTTTCTTTGCGTCATGTGCTGTTTGGGGAGGGTTTTTTGGAAGGGCCATCCTGCGTGACACTGCAGTGCCACTCCTAGATGGGCCCGGTGTTTGTGTCGGCCACTAGGGTCGCTAATCTTACTCACACAGCTACCTCATTGCGCCTCTTTTTTTCTTTGCGTCATGTGCTGTTTGGGGAGGGTTTTTTGGAAGGGACATCCTGCGTGACACTGCAGTGCCACTCCTAGATGGGCCCGGTGTTTGTGTCGGCCACTAGGGTCGCTTATCTTACTCACACAGCGACCTCGGTGCAAATTTTAGGACTAAAAATAATATTGTGAGGTGTGAGGTATTCAGAATAGACTGAAAATGAGTGTAAATTATGGTTTTTGAGGTTAATAATACTTTGGGATCAAAATGACCCCCAAATTCTATGATTTAAGCTGTTTTTTAGTGTTTTTTGAAAAAAACACCCGAATCCAAAACACACTCGAATCCGACAAAAAAAATTCGGTGAGGTTTTGCCAAAACGCGTTCGAACCCAAAACACGGCCGCGGAACCGAACCCAAAACCAAAACACAAAACCCGAAAAATTTCAGGCGCTCATCTCTACTTATACCCCTATTCCACTGTAACCTGGCAATTTTCCGGGTCTCAGCTCCGTCACACTGGTTGGGGACCTGGGTGTTAGTCCTGGGTAGGTTTTGTTAACACTGACCAAAATACTGGGTTTTGAAGTGGGTGGGAAAGGGGTATAAATATATATATGTAGAAAATGTCCCACCTATAGGTGTGTGTGGGTGATTCCATGTGCAGGATATTTTTATAACTGTTTGTGGTTTTTAAAGAGCTAGATTAATAGGTGTAGTGACCGTTTTTGGTTGTATTACGATAAGATAAAGTACAGGTACCCCCCCCCCCCCTCCCCCTGCACCTAATTGTCTCCATGTAGAAACCGTGCGCAAGATATTTACTTCATTCTGCAATTTCCTGCAGGATTTATTTCTGTATTTCTCTGACGTCCTAGTGGATGCTGGGAACTCCGAAAGGACCATGGGGAATAGCGGCTCCGCAGGAGACTGGGCACAACTAAAGAAAGCTTTAGGTCACCTGGTGTGCACTGGCTCCTCCCACTATGACCCTCCTCCAAGCCTCAGTTAGATTTTGTGCCCGGCCGAGGTTGGATGCACACTAGGGGCTCTCCTGAGCTTCTAGAAAGAAAGTATAGAATTGGGTTTTTTATTTTCAGTGAGACCTGCTGGCAGCAGGCTCACTGCAGCGAGGGACTAAGGGGAGAAGAAGCGAACCTGCCTGCTTGCAGCCAGCTTGGGCTTCTTAGGCTACTGGACACCATTAGCTCCATAGGGATCGACCGCAGGCCCAGCCTTGGTGTTCGGTCCCGGAGCCGCGCCGCCGTCCCCCTTACAGAGCCAGAAGCAAGAAGAGGTCCGGAAAATCGGCGGCAGAAGACATCAGTCTTCACCAAGGTAGCGCACAGCACTGCAGCTGTGCGCCATTGCTCCTCATACACACTTCACACTCCGGTCACTGAGGGTGCAGGGCGCTTGGGAGGGGGGCGCCCTGAGCAGCAATAAAAACACCTTGGCTGGCAAAAATACCACAATATATAGCCCCAGAGGCTATATATGTGGTAAATACCCCTGCCAGAATCCAGAAAAATGCGGGAGAAAAGTCAGCGAAAAAGGGGCGGAGCTATCTCCCTCAGACACACTGGCGCCATTTTCTCTTCACAGTGCAGCTGGAAGAAAGCTCCCCAGGCTCTCCCCTGTAGTTTTCAGGCTCAAAGGGTTAAAAAGAGAGGGGGGGCACTAAATTTAGGCGCAATATTATATATACAAGCAGCTATTGGGGAAATTTCACTCAGTTATAGTGTTAATCCCCACATTATATAGCGCTCTGGTGTGTGCTGGCATACTCTCTCTCTGTCTCCCCAAAGGGCTTTGTGGGGTCCTGTCCTCAGTCAGAGCATTCCCTGTGTGTGTGCGGTGTGTCGGTACGGCTGTGTCGACATGTGTAATGAGGAGGCTTATATGGTGACGGAGCAGATGCCGATAAATGTGATGTCGCCCCCTGTGGGGCCGACACCAGAGTGGATGGTTAGGTGAAAGGTATTAACCGACAGTGTCAACTCCTTACATAAAAGGGTGGATGACGTAACAGCTGTGGGACAGCCGGCTTCTCAGTCCGTGCCTGCCCAGGCGTCTCAAAGGCCATCAGGGGCTCAAAAACGCCCGCTCACTCAGATGGCAGACACAGATGTCGACACGGAGTCTGACTCCAGTGTCGACAAGGTTGCGACATATACACAATCCACTAGGAACATCCGTGACTTGATCCCGGCAATAAAAAATGTGTTACACATTTCTGACATTAACCCTCTAAAAATGGGTTTTTATGTTGGGGAGAAAAAGCAGGCAGTGTTTTGTTCCCCCATCAGATGAATGAATGAAGTGTGTGAAAAGCGTGGGTTCCCCCCGATAAGAAACTGGTAATTTCTAAAAAGTTACTGATGGCGTACCCTTTCCCGCTTGAGGATAAGTTACGCTGGGAGATATCCCCTAGGGTGGATAAGGCGCTCACACGGTTGTCAAAAAAGGTGGCACTGTCGTTTTAGGAATGGCCACTTTGAAGGTACCTGTTGATAAAAAGCAGGAGGCTATCCTGAAGTCTGTATTTACACACTCAGGTACTAGACTGAGACCTGCAGATCGTGCTGCTGCAGCGTGGTCGGTGACCCTGTCAAACATGAGAACATATTAAAGACGTCGTCTTATATATGAGGGATGCACAGAGGGATATTTTGCCGGCTGGCATCCAAAATGTATGTAATGTCCATTCTGTCAGGAGGGTATTAGAGACCTGTCACTGGACAGGTGATGCTGACTTTAAAAGGCGCATAGAGATTCTGCCTTATAAGGGTGAGGAATTATTTGGGGATGGTCTCTGGGACCTCGTATCCACAGCAACAGCTGGGAAGAAATATTTTTACCTCAGGTTTCCTCACAGACTAAGAAAGCACTGTATTATCAGGTACAGTCCTTTCGGCTTCAGAAAAGCAAGCGGGTCAAAGGCGCTTCCTTTCTGTACAGAGACATGGGAAGAGGGAAAAAGCTGCACCAGTCAGCCTGTTCCCAGAATCAAAATTCTTCTCTCGCTTCCTCTGAGTCCACAGCATGACGCGGGGGCTCCACAGGTGTAGCCAGGTACGGTGGGGGGCCGTCTCAACAATTTCAGCGATCAGTGGGCTCGCTCACAGGTGGATCCCTGTTTCATTCAAGTAGTATTTCAGGGGTACAAGCTGGAATTCGAGTTGTCTCCCCCCGCCGTTTCCTCAAATATGCCTTGCCGACAACTCCCTCAGGCAGGGAGGCTGCGCTAGAGGCAATTAATAAGCTGTATTCCCAGCAGGTAATACTCAAGGTGCCCCTACTTCAACAAGGACGGGGTTACTATTCCACACGGTTTGGGGTACCGAAACCGCATGGTTCAGTGTGACCCATTTTATATTTAAAATCCTTGAACACATACATAAAAAAATTCAAGTTCAAGATGGAATCGCTCAGGGCGGTTATTGCAAGCCTGGACGAGGGGGATTACATGGGATCCCGGGACATCAAGGATGCTTACCTGCATGTCCCCATTTACCATCCTCGCCAGGAGTACCACAGATTTGTGGTACAGGATTACCATTACCAAGTCCAGACACTGCCGTTTGGACTGTACATGGCACCGAGGGTGTTTACCAAGATAATGGCCGAAATGATGATACTCCTTCGAAAAAAAGGGAGTTTTAATTATCCCGTACTTGGACAATCTCCTTATAAGGGCGAGGTCCAAGGAGCAGTTGCTAGTCGGGGTAGCACTATTTTGGAAAGTGCTACAACAGCACGGTTGGATTCTAAACAGTCCAAAGTCACAGCTGGTTCCTACGACACGTCTACTGTTCCTGGGGATGGTTCTGGACACAGACCAGAAATAAGTGTTTCTCCCGGAGGAGAAAGCCAAGGAGCTGTCATCTCTAGTCAGAGACCTCCTGAAGCCAAAACAGGTATCGGTGCATCATTGCACGCGAGTCCTGGGAAAAATGGTAGCTTCCTACGAAGCAATCCCATTCGGCAGGTTCCATGCAAGAACTTTTCAGTGGGACCTGTTGGACAAGTGGTCCGGATCACATCTTCAGATGCATCGGCTGATAACCCTGTCTTCAAGGACCAGGGTATCTCTACTGTGGTGGCTGCAGAGTGCCCATCTTCAAGAGGGCCGCAGGTTCGGCATACAGGACTAGGTCCTAGTGACCATGGATGCCAGCCTTTGAGGCTGGGGGGCAGTCACACAGGGAAGAAACTTCCAGGGACTTTGGTCAAGTCAGGTGACTTCCCTACACATAAATATTCTGGAACTGAGGGCCATTTACAATGCCCTGAGTCAGGCAAGGCCTCTGCTTCAAAACCAGCCGGTACTGATCCAATCAGACAACATCACGGCAGTCGCCCATGTAAACCAACAGGGCGGCACAAGAAGCAGGATGGCGATGGCAGAAGCCACAAGGATTCTCCGATGGGCGGAAAATCATGTGTTAGCACTGTCAGCAGTGTTCATTCCCGGAGTGGACGACTGGGAAGCAGATCTTCTCAGCAGACACGACCTCCACCCGGGAGAGTAGGGACTTCATCCAGAAGTCTTCCAAAGGATTGTACACCATTGGGAAAGGCCACAGGTGGACATGATGGCGTCCCGCCTCAACAAAAAGCTATAAAAGATATTGCGCCAGGTCAAGGGACCCTCAGGCGATAGCTGTGGACACTCTGGTAACACCGTGGGTGTACCAGTCGGTTTATGTGTTACCCCCTCTGCCTCTCATACCAAAGGTACTGAGAATAATAGGAAGGCGAGGAGTAAGAACGATACTCGTGGTTCCGGATTGGCCAAGAAGAGCTTGGTACCCAGAACTTCAAGAAATTATATCAGAGGACCCATGGCTTCTGCCGCTCAGACAGGACCTGGGGCAGCAGGGGCCCTGTCTGTTCCAAGACTTACCGCGGCTACGTTTTGACGGTATGGCGGTTGAACGCCGGATCCTAAAGGAAAAGGGCATTCCGGAGGAAGTCATTCCTACGCTGATTCAAGCCAGGAAAGATGTAACTGCAAAACATTATCACCGCATATGGTGGAAATATGTTGCTTGGTGTGAGGCCAAAAAAGGCCCCAACAGAGGAATTTCAACTAGGTCGATTTCTGCATTCCTACAAGCAAGAGTGTCTATGGGCCTAAAATTAGGCTCCATTAAGATACAGATCTCGGCTCTGTCGATTTTCTTCCAGAAAGAACTAGCTTCAGTACCTGAAGTTCAGACATTGTAAAAGGAGTGCTGCATATTCAGCCCCCGGTTGTGCATCCAGTGGCACCTTGGGTTCTCAACGTGGTGTTGAGTTTCTTAAAATCACATTGGTGTGAGCCACTAAAAACCGTGGATCTAAAATATCTCACGCGGAAAGTGGTCATGTTATTGGCCTTGGCTTCGGCCAGGCGTGTATCAGAATTGGCGGCTTTGTCATATAAAAGTCCTTATCTGATTTTCCATATGGATAGGGCAGAATTGAGGACTCGTCCCCAGTTTCTCCCTAAGGTGGTATCAGCTTTTCACTTGAACCAACCTATTGTAGTGCCTGCGGCTACTAGGGACTTGGAGGATTCCAAGTTACTGGACGTAGTCAGGGCCTTGAAAAATTATGTTTCCAGGACGGCTAGAGTCAGGAGAACTGACTCGCTGTTTATCCTGTATGCACCCAACAAACTGGGTGCTCCTGCTTCTAAGCAGACTATTGCTCGCTGGATTTGTAGCACAATTCAGCTGGCGCATTCTGCGGCTGGACTACCGCAGCCAAAATCTGTAAAAGCCCATTCCACAAGGAAGGTGGGCTCATCTTGGGCAGCTGCCCGAGGGGTCTCGGCTTTCCAACTTTGCCGAGCTGCAACTTGGTCAGGGGCAAACACGTTTGCAAAATTCTACAAAATTGATACCCTGGCTGAGGAGGACCTGGAGTTCTCTCATTCGGTGCTGCAGAGTCATCCGCACTCTCCCGCCCGTTTGGGAGCTTTGGTATAATCCCCATGGTCCTTTCGGAGTTCCCAGCATCCACTAGGACGTCAGAGAAAATAAGATTTTACTCACCGGTAAATCTATTTCTCGTAGTCCGTAGTGGATGCTGGGCGCCCATCCCAAGTGCGGATTGTCTGCAATACTTGTACATAGTTATTGTTAACTAAAGGGTTATTGTTGAGCCATCTGTTGAGAGGCTCAGTTGTATTTCATACTGTTAACTGGGTATAGTATCACGAGTTATACGGTGTGATTGGTGTGGCTGGTATGAGTCTTACCCGGGATTCAAAATCCTTCCTTATTATGTCAGCTCGTCCGGGCACAGTGTCCTAACTGAGTCTTGGAGGAGGGTTATAGTGGGAGGAGCCAGTGCACACCAGGTGACCTAAAGCTTTCTTTAGTTGTGCCCAGTCTCCTGCGGAGCCGCTATTCCCCATGGTCCTTTCGGAGTTCCCAGCATCCACTACGGACTACGAGAAATAGATTTACCGGTGAGTAAAATCTTATTTTTACAATCTCTGCCCCTACCATGTGTATTCCAACAGGGTGACCCTGTTATCCATTTTACCTGGGACGCTCATGAATTACACAGGTTCTGTGGCTGGCTGACTTCAAGTCTACATTTCAGCCTGTTTTAATCAGCCCCAGAACCTGTGTAATTCATGTGCGTCCCAGGTAAAAGGGATAATATGGTCACCCTAATTTCATACTTTCCTCGTTACCCGGAGGTGTTTGTGCTGTGTAGGTGATTGGCTCCATTCAGAACAGGAATTAATTTCTACCTGCTCCACTAAGGGGGGATTCCAAGTAGGTGCGACTCTGGAAATGTGCGCACCTGAAGAAATGCATTTTCCAATAGGAAAAAAACAATATGCGATTCTCGCAGCGAGGGTGTGCAAATTTTCTACAAAATGGGATTTGGGAGAAGTGCATGAAAAAGTGGGGGGACCTTCCTGGACCTTAGAAAAAGCGACAAATTTGTTTTGGAAAATCACAGGAGGCTGATAGTGGCATTAAGGAGGTTTTTAATACCAATTATACCCCTTTCACACCGCACAAATAACCCGGTATCAACCTGGAATATTGCCGTGTCAGGAAGCCTGCAGTTAGGGTCCAATGCCAGATCCCACCTGGGAAGGACTTGTTTCCAATATCCGGGTGGGAACCGGCATTAGCAATGTTTAAGGGGTATTACTGAGCTTCTGTAAAAGGGTCCTTGAAAAATAACGCAGGTCAGGTGACCAGGGAACCTGACGTTGGTACATACTTACCTACCTGACCCTCTCCATGAGGGAGAAAATGCTCTGTTCCTGGACTTTCCTGGTAATGTATGATTGCCAACACCTGTGGTGAAACACCTTTCTTATCAATTACCTAGCTCACCACAGGTGATGGCAATCATACATTACCAGGAAAGTCCAGGAACAGAGCATTTTCTCCCTCATGGAGAGGGTCAGGTAGGCAAGTATGCGTTGGTAGCTACCAGGGTTGGACCCAAGTAATGATGCAGCGTCAACAGCTTGACGTGGGTTTCTGAAGCAAGTCCTGACATTTTTACCTTTAAATAAATATTTTCCCTACCTCCCATCCTCAGGGGGGTGCACACAAAAAGAAAACAAAATGTGAATTTCCTCTGAAAAAGCAATGCGAGTTTGATATTGAAATGCAAATGCAATTAGCAGTGCAAATTTGCTATGGAAATGGTAAATCACGCCTAATTGGATTGACCCAAAAGGTTTACAATCCTCCCTTCTCATCTGTGACTCTGTTCAGGCCAGGTGACTACATTAGGAAACTGAGGGTCTAGCGAGAAGAAATATATGACAGGGGTTGACCATATTGGCAGACCCCAAGTCTGTAGCCACCAGTGTGCCAGTGGTGCCTGGCACACAGTGCAGATGCACTGTGGGCTCAGGACCACCGGCAACACCCACCTGGCTGCTCCGCTGACGCACTAATGGGAGACAGAAGAGGCGGTCTCCCCTACACTGAGGACGTCCGGGACGTGCATTGAGGTAAATGGCTCAAGAGGCACTGGCTAGTACCAGAGCCAGATTTGCACACAATATATGAGCCCAAGGCTGAATGTGGGCATTATACACAGGTACAGCAGTATATACATGAGAGCATTATACACAGGTGCAGCAGTATATACATGTGGGCATTATACACAGGTGCAGCAGTATATACATGTGGGCATTATACATAGGTGCAGCGGTATATACATGTGGGCATAATACACAGATGCAGCGGCATATACATGTAGGCATTATACACAGGTGCAGCAGTATATACATGTGGGCATTATACACAGGTGCAGCAGTATATACATGTGGGCTTTATACACAGATGCAGCGGTATATACATGTGGGCATTATTCACAGGTGCAGCGGTATATACATGTGGGCATTATACACAGGTGCAGCGGTATATACATGTGGGCATTGTAAACAGGTGCAGCAGTATATACATGTGGGCATTATACACAGGTGCAGCTGTATATACATGTGGGCATTGTACACAGGTACAGCCAGCAGTATATACATGTGGGCATTATACACAGGTGCAGCGGTATATACATGTGGGCATTATACACAGATGCAGCAGTATACACATGTGGGCATTATACACAGGTGTAGCAGTATATACATGCGGGCTTATACATAGTAACATAGTATTTGAGGTTGAATAGAGGCAAATTGCCCATCGTGTTCAACCTGTTTTAAGTTGTGATGATTCTACATACTTGCTAAATAATGTTTTATGACTAGTTAGCTACTATAACTCATGTTACCCCCGGATTAACCACGTTGATATTTTAAGTATTATAACCTTGGATAGCTTTTTCATTCAGAAATTTATCCATTCCTTTTTTAAATCCAATTACAGAGTCCGCCATTACCACCTTCCCTGGCAGGGAATTCCACATCCTGATTGCCCTAACAGCGAAGAACCCTTTCCTCCGTTGTGTTCAGAACTTTCTCTCCTCCAGTCGCAGCGAGTGCCCACGTGTCCTAAACTGTGTTCTTTTAATTAATAATTCCTCTGATAACTATTTGTGATGTCCCTGAAGATATTAATAATATCTCCTCTTAGGCGCCTCTTTTCTAGTGTATACATATTCTGCCTAATAAGTCCTTCCTTATTGTCCAGTCCTTCTAGGCCTTTAATCAATTTAGTAGCTCGCCTTTGAACACTTTCAAATTCACTGATGTCTTTTTTTATACAATGGTGCCCAAAACTGAACACAATATTCCAGGTGCGGACGTACCAATGCCTTATACAGCGGCAGGATTACATCCGAGTCCCTTGTCTCAATTCCCCTTTTTATGTACGCTAGCACCTTACTTGCCTTCTTTACTACGTTTTGACATTGTGTACGGTTATTAAGCCTATTATCAATGAATACCCCCAAATCTTTTTCCAACTCTGTTCCCCCTAGACGTTCCCCATTTAATATGTAGGATGCAAGTTTGTTTTTAGTCCCAAAATGCATAACCTTGCATTTGTCTGTATTGAACCTCATTTTCCATTTAGACGCCCAGAGTTCAAGTTTAGATAGATCATTCTGCACCTGTGGGCATTATACACAGGTGCAGCGGTATATACATTAGGTTATTATACACAGGGGCAGCAGTATATACATGTGGGCATTATACCATACCTCCCAACTGTTCATATGGCGTGACTTCGCGGAGGACCCGCGATCGCGAGCCACGCCCCGTTTTCGTCACTAAGGGGGCATGCCCAGCGCTCTGTGAGCCGCTGGCATGCCCCCTCTCCCTCTGTCTCAAATGCTAAGCAGGGCAGCGAGAGTCAGAGCCTCCCAACTGCCCCCCTCCCCCCGGCGTGGGACACTGCGGCCCACGGGTGGGACAGCGGGACAGTCCCCAAAAAACGGGACTGTCCCGCGAAAATCGGGACAGTTGGGAGGTATGATTATACACAGGTGCAGTGGTATATACATGTGGGCTTTATACACAGGTGCAGCAGTATATACATGTGGGCATTATACACAGGTGCAGCAGTATATACATGTGGCCATTATACACAAGTGCAGCAGTATATACATGTGGCCATTATACACAGGTGCAGCAGTATATACATGTGGCCATTATACACAGGTGCAGCAGTATATACATTTGGGCATTATACACAGGCGCATCGGTATATACATGTGGGTATTGGGACTTGTTCCGATTTGATCGCACGCTACAGATTTTCACAGCTCAGCGATCAGGTTACTACTGCGCATTTGTATACACCACAATGCGCAGGCGCGACGTATGGGTACAAACAGCATTGTTGCTGTGCGATGCTTCTAGCGACGCTTCCAGTCGCACAGTGGTTTGCAAGGAGATTGACAGGAAGAAGGCGTTTGTGGGTGTCAACTGACCGTTTTCTGGGAGTGGTAGGGAAAACGCAGGCGTGTCCAGGCGTTTGCAGGGCGGGTGTCTGACGTCAATTCCGGGACCGGACAGACTGAAGTGATCGCAGCGGCTGAGTAAGTTCAGACCTACTCAAACTGCACAACACTTTTTCGTCCCGCTCGGCTGCACACACGTTTGCAAACTTGCAAAGCGAAAATACACTCCCCCGTGGGCGGCGACTATACGTTTGCACGGCTGCAAAAAATAACTAGCGAGCGATCAACTCGGAATGAGGGCCATTATACACAGGTGCAGCAGTATATACATGTGGGCAGAATACACAGGTGCAGCAGTATATACATGTAGGCATTATACACAGGTGCAGCAGTGTATACATGTGGGCAGAATACACAGGTGCAGCAGTTTATACATGTGGGCATTATACACAGGTGCAGCGATATATACATGTGGGCATTATACATAGGTGCAGCGGTATATACATGTGGGAATTATACACAGGTGCTGTGGTATATGCATGTGGACAATACACAGGTGCAGCAATATATACATGTGGGCATTATACACAGGTGCAGCGGTATATACATGTGGACACTATACACAGGTGCGGCAGTATATACATGTGGGCATTATACACAGGTGCATCAGTATATGCTGTGGGAATTATACACAGGTGCAGCGGTATATATGTGGGCATTATACACATGTGTAGCAGTATATACATGTGGGCATTATACACAGATGCAGCAGTATATACATGTGGGTATTATACACAGATGCAGCAGTATATACATGTGGGCATTATACACAGGTGCAGCGGTATATACATGTGAGTGTTATACACAGGTGCAGCAGTATATACGTGTGGGTGTTATACACAGGTGCAGCGGTATATACATGTAGGCATTATACACAGGTGCAGTGGTATATACATGTGGGCGTTATACACAGGTGCAGCGGTATATACATGTGGGCATTATACACAAGTGCAGCAGTATATACATGTGGGCATTATACACAGGTGCAGCAGTATATACGTGTGGGTGTTATACACAGGTGCAGCGGTATATACATGTGGGCATTATACACAGGTGCAGCAGTATATACGCGTGGGCGTTATACACGTGTGCAGCGGTATATACATGTGGGCATTATACACAGGTGTAGCAGTATATACATGTGGGTGCTATACACAGGTGCAGCAGTACATACAGTACATCTGGGCATTATACACAGGTGCAGCAGTGTATACAGTACATGTGGGCATTACACACAGATACAGCAATATAAACTCCTTGAAGTATGGTGAGTTGTGATGAGAGATGTGCGGAAGAGGTAGGCACATGTCACATCTGCCCCACCTACCGTGCACTTTGCAGTGATCAGTATTATCACATAAAGCACTAGCTGTTTTCTATGTGGAGTTTTCTATGCTATTAAGCTGTGTAATACATGCTCACAGGCAGCAGATGGCACGCTTGCTATAGCTGCTGGTAGGTTGTGGATTGGACTTTGGGGCTGATTTACTAAAGATTTCCTGTACAATTTTCTCCCTCCTTCTAGGTCTGTACTCGTTTCCGTTTCCCGACCCTGATTGCGCTTTTGGGGAGTCATTCCGACCTGATCGCATGCTAGGATTTTTCCCTGCGCTGCAATCAGGTCAGCACTGCGCATGTGTATGCACCGCAATATGCAGGCGCGTCGTACGGGTACAAAGCGGATCGGTGCTGGGTGTTTGATTTAATGAAGATTCTGGGAGTGGTTGGAAAAACGCAGGCGCGTCCAAGCGTTTGCAGGGAGGGTTCCTGACGTCAATTCCGGGCTCGGACAGGCTGAAGTGATCGCAGCGGCAGAGTAAGTTCAGACCTACTCAGAAACTGCACAAAACTTTTTTGCACCGCTCGGCTGCACATGCGATCACACACTTGCAAAGCGAAAATACACTCCCCTATAGGTGGCGACTATCTGATCGCAGCGCTGCAAAAAATAGCTAGCAAGCGATCAACTCGGAATGACCCCCTTGGTGCGAAAACAGATCTCCTAAACACTGTCACCATTTAGTAAGTTGCCCTTTGTATTTTAAAGGAGTAATGTAAGCAACACACACACACACACACACACACACACACACACACACACACACACACAATGACCCGAGCGCCAACAAAACGATTGGATGAATCAGTGTTGGATAGATCCCCGGGAGCCAGTTCTCCTAAAAAAAATTACTGCTGCCGCCGGACTTCCTATGACGTTACTGTGCAGTGGAGTCATCTCTTCTCTGGCTGGCCGACAGACTTCTAGCATAGACGGATAAGCTCCTGGGTTGTATATAGAGGGGGGGATTCAAATGTTTGAAAAGTCAGTTGAGTGTCTGTTTTTTCCTATCTAATAGACAGACTCCCAACTGACCTTTCAAACATTTGAATCTCCCCCTATGTGTCGTTGTTCACCCCATATCAGGATTAGATTGCAGAGTTTGGCTATATTATGTTTCACACGTCCTGTTCAGGGGACACCCCAGAGTTTAGAGTAATGGGCGGACCAGGATGATCAGAGATGGGCACTGCTGGAAACAGCGGATAAGCACTGGGAACGGTGGGAGCAAGCTGTGTCCATAGACCAGTAGTCACATTGGCATCACTAGGAGGTCACAGAACAGCGTGACACACCTGTTGTTGTCATTTGTCATTGGGCCCCTGAAGACTGAGGCCCAGGCATGCTGGGGCAGAATTGTGCGGGCATTATATTCACCACCACTGTCATGACTGCCATGAAAACTTCCAGGGTCTGTGACTTTCATTTGGTTTAAGTCCACAAATGTGTGCCGCATTACAGGGCATCTGCATCCAAGGCTGTGTGCCGCATTACAGGGCATCTGTGCCAGAGGCTGTGTGCCGCATTACAGGGATCTGTGCCCAAGGACATGTGCCGCATTACAGGGCATCTGTATCTAAGGCTGTGTGCCGCATTACAGGGCATCTGTATCTAAGGCTGTGTGCCGCATTACATGGTAACTGTATCTAAGGCTGTGTGCCGCATTACAGGGCATCTGTGCCCAAGACTGTGTGCCGCATTACAGGGGATCTGTATCCAAGGCTGTGTGCCGCATTACAGGGCATGTGTATCCAAGGCTGTGTGCCGTATTACAGGGCATCTGTATCCAAGGCTGTGTGCTGTATTACAGGGCATCTGTGCCAGAGGCTGTGTGCCGCATTACAGGGGATCTGGATCCAAGGCTGTGTGCCGCATTACAGTGCATCTGTGCCAGAGGCTGTGTGCCGCATTACAGGGCATCTGTATCCAAGGCTGTGTGCCGCATTACAGGTTATCTGTGCCCAAGGCTGTGTGCCGCATTACAGGGCATCTGTGCCAGAGGCTGTGTGCCGCATTACAGGGCATCTGTGCCCAAGGCTGTGTGCCGCATTACAGGGGATCTGTATTCAAGGCTGTGTGCCGCATTACAGGGCATCTGTGCCAGAGGCTGTGTGCCGCTTTACAGGGCATCTGTATCCAAGGCTGTGTGCCGCATTACAGGGCATCTGTTTCTAAGGCTG
Organism: Pseudophryne corroboree; assembly: GCF_028390025.1. Lineage (NCBI taxonomy): Eukaryota > Metazoa > Chordata > Amphibia > Anura > Myobatrachidae > Pseudophryne > Pseudophryne corroboree. The sequence continues at coordinate 795,951,073 of NC_086446.1, read as the reverse complement.
TGTGCCATAATACAGGGCATCTGTACCCAAGGCTGTGTGCCGCATTACGGGGCATCTGTGCCCAAGGCTGTGTGCCGCATTACAGGGGATCTGTATCCAAGGCTGTGTGTCGCATTACAGGGGATCTGTGCCCAAGGCTGTGTGCCGCATTACATGGGACCTGTATCCAAGGCTGTGTGCCGCATTACAGGGCATCTGTGCCAGAGGCTGTGTGCCGCATTACAGGGCATCTGTATCTAAGGCTGTGTGCCATAATACAGGGCATCTGTACCCAAGGCTTTGTGCCGCATTACAGGGCATCTGTGCCCAAGGCTGTGTGCCGCATTACAGGGGATGTATGCCCAATGCTGTGTGCCGCATTACAGGGGATCTGTGCCCAAGGACATGTGCCACATTACAGGGTATCTATGCCCAAGGCTGTGTGCAGTATTATAGGGGATCTGTGCCCAAAGACATGTGCCGTATTACAGGGCATCTGTGCCCAAGGCTGTGTGCTGCATTAGAGGGCATGTGTATCCAAGGCTGTGTGCTGCATTACACAGGATCTGTGCCCAAGGACATGTGCCGCATTAGAGGGCATCTGTGCCTAAAGATGTGTGCCACATTACAGGGGATCTATGCCCGTGGCTGTGTGCCATGTTACAGGGCATATATGCCCGTGGCTGTGTGCCATGTTACAAGGGATCTATGCCCGTGGCTGCATGCCATGTTACAGGGGATCTGTGCCCGAGGCTGTGTTATAGGGGATCTATGCCCGTGGCTGTGTGCTATGTTACAGGGGATCTATGCCCGTGGCTGTGTGCCATGTTACAGGGGATCTGTGCCCATGGCTGTGTGCCATGTTACAGGGGATCTATGCCCGAGGCTGTGTGCCATGTTACAGGGGATCTATGCCCGAGGCTGTGTTACAGGGGATCTATGCCCGTGGCTGTGTGCTATGTTACAGGGGATCTATGCCCGTGGCTGTGTGCCATGTTACAGGGGATCTGAGCCTGTGGCTGTGTGTCATGTTACAGGGGATCTATGCCCATGGCTGTGTGCCATGTTACAGAGGATCTGTAGAAGAAGCAAGTGTTGGTATTTATCTGTGTCCAGGGCGCGTAAAAAAAGAAAAAGGTAATGAAACTTAACACATCCCTTGTCAAATGGGTATATGATGTCTTCTCCAGATTATGCAGGCCTATGAGTTCTTTCGTTCAGGTGAATCTTCTCGTTATAAATGGCTCCCAGTTCATGTCAAAATGGAGAGAAATAAGAGAGAAAAGAAATGTGTAGCACCGTTTACAACAGCTAGAATCGAGAATTCCACACAATGAAAGTTTTTAAGGGCGTACCCCACTCACACAGAAACAAGTAAGTGGGTTCCCGTAAAGGTATCTTTATTGCTAGTTTTTTTCTCCAATCCCCTCAGGTTAGGTTCACGTAATTAAGCGTGCCTGAATCTCACACCACATGGGGTACTGTAAACACGTAGGGGTAGTGTCTGAGGCAATCCACAAGAGGAAAAGGAACTCTTTCTCCCAAATGCCAGACCAGAGTCATGAAAAAAATCCTTCTTTCTAAAACAGGTTTTTTATTCCAGACATAGTCCAAATTCATACAAAGATTTTTTTCATGACTCTGGTCTGGCATTTGGGAGAAAGAGTTCCTTTTCCTCTTGTGGATCCACCAAAGGGATACCAGTGAATCTATTTAAAGAGACCTTTATAGGAGTCATTCATCGTTTACTGAGTGAGTTGGGGTACGCACCTGAGGATTTTTGTTGATATAAAGAAACCGTTATATGAATGTTCTGGCTTTGCTCTGTGTAAGTGAGGGTACGCATTGAAATTGCCTCAGACACTACCCCTACGTGTTTACAGTACCCCATGTGGTGTGAGATTCAGGCACGCTTAATTACGTGAACCTAACCTGAGGGGATTGGAGAAAAAAACTAGCAATAAAGATACCTTTACGGGAACCCACTTACTTGTTTCTGTGTGAGTGGGGTACGCCCTTAAAAACTTTCATTGTGTGGAATTCTCGATTCTAGCTGTTGTAAACGGTGCTACACATTTCTTTTCTCTCTTATTTCTCTCCATTTTGACATGAACTGGGAGCCATTTATAACGAGAAGATTCACCTGAACGAAAGAACTCATAGGCCTGCATAATCTGGAGAAGACATCATATACCCATTTGACAAGGGATGTGTTAAGTTTCATTACCTTTTTCTTTTTTTACGCGCCCTGGACACAGATAAATACCAACACTTGCTTCTTCTATATATTGTTTTGGTAAAATCGGTGATTTTTACATAGGTATTTTGTCAGTGGACGGGCTGCTGTGCGCCAAACTTGTAGACCCTCCCTATTTTCTCCTTTTTTTTTCTATACAGAGGATCTGTGCCCGTGGCTATGTTGCAGGGTGATAAAGCTAAATATTTATCTTATATAAAACCCTTTATGAGGTCTAAGAACACTGTACGCTATTTACGTATGGAGTACCGTAAGGGTACGCACGTTGCGTAACAATCGCTTAGCCGTGGTCGAGACGCTCAAGCGTCACGTTCGCTCACGGCCAAGAGATCACAGGCAGGCACGCTATTGGCTGCCGACTAACGTAATGATTCGCTATAGCGTAGCGGACGCTCGGGACCACGAGGAGATCACCAGCGGCGCAGACGCTCACAATGTTAAACCTTTATATCTAAACCATAAACAACGTATTATGCAGCAAAACTTTAGTGTAGTGATAGAGTGTAGATGCAACCTTGTGTAGCTTGATTATCTTAAAAGCTGTTCTAGCGTCACCGACGCTCTGAAAATACTTAACACTATAAGAAATACACCGATACCGTGCTTAGGGTCCAACGCCTTATATATATATTATGAATGTTATACTTGCAAAAGAATTAATACAATACAAGTCATACACTACAATATAACATAGACTAACTAACCAGATAACTACACAGGAAATACAATACAATACTATTACGTTTAAGAGAATACGAGAGAAAGAGGAGAGAGAGGGAGAGAGCGAGAGAGAGAGAGATATGGAGAGATATGGCTCAGAATAACAAGGAAGACAATATGATTGCGGAGAAAAACTTACGCACAAAGGGGAACGATCGCATGCGCCTCTGGACATCCAGCTCCCGATTATCAGCAATGAGAACCGTTGAAGAGTGAGAGCTGGATGTGATCGGCTTGTCTATTTATGCCCCACACACAATACAATTCAATGGTCCCTACAATCTCATTGTTCATTGGACACAGGAATTCCTCCTCGCATTATAACAAAAGGTCATAGGTTGATTCATACAGGTGGGCTGTGACAATTTCCAACTGCTCAGGTGGGTGGGAAACTAGGTTTCCCGCCGCATGGATAAGTAAGTGCAAATAATAGTAAATGGACATAAACTTCTTATGTCCATAACTATTCGCACGAGCGATTAATTCGCTTCAAACCAACACCGGAATATTGCTAATTAAATACTCTTCCGATGGATACTAAACACCACTGTATTACTCCTGTCTGACCCTTTGTATCAAACAAAGAGGGATTTCTCTGTACATATACATTCTACATTAACCATACTTTCAGATTCTATCAAAGGGACCATAATCTACAAAATACATTATATGGTGAAAATATGTAACGAAAGAGTCGCCCGCTAGACGCACACAATCTCTACCGTAAATGCGCATACCGTGCGCCTGCGGGTGCCCGCAACAGCGAGTATGCGCACGCACGGGAGAGCGCACGCATGCGCAGCAGGGACACATATGAGGTGCAAATATGGCAGTGTGCATCGTGATATTTTTCTGACTTTGACAGTCCACCCTTTGGCAGTCAACAATAACTGCCACTTCCTAAAACATTTCAAAACGAGAAAAATATATGTCAGGGGTTAATACATTTCCATGGTTGGGTAAGGGAGGAGAGAGGAGAAGGTGTGAAGAGGGTATGACCTAGTGAGATAGCAGAAGCATGTGTGTATGAATCCGTGTATGGGGGTCATGTATCATCGTGCCGTACGTGTTTTAAATCAAGCTTCGAGGTATTGCGAAGTATACATTTGAATTCCTTCTTATCCCGTGGTACGGGTCTGTGGATGGGCTGTCAAACTTTACCGAGCTCTTTTCGGGTTTTGGTTGCAACAAAATGGGGGAGCACATTTTAGTTGATGATACATGAATGGGGGAATATGTGATTGCTGATATCTGTGCCTGTATTCCCTATCGACTATGTGTGTAATTACCTGAAGGTTGTAGAGATGAAGAAAAGACATAATTACGGTAAATGCAGTGGTATTCTATGTCAGGTTAATGAACATTTGTCGGTTGAAGTCTTGTTCGGTGTCTGTTGAATGCTGTCTTCTTTGTGCTTTTGCCAAAAGGCGTGTGGGCAAAAAGCTTTGTCAATGTCCATAGGCTTACAAAAGTGTTGGGCTAGCGTAATTTTAAAATTTCTAGGGAAACTGGGGGTCTATGGCATTGTTCATCAAATATCTGTGTATAAGGTTGTCAAAACTTCTTCTTTAATCCATCAGTTGTCTGTATACCGGATCATCAAATTTCTCGTCAAAAGTGGGTCTTTTTACCTTGGAAAAACCAGAAAAACAAGTAAAAGAAACGGACCGTAGAAATCGCATTTTCATCACATCATTGTTTCTACATTTGGGTCATAAATTAAATCCATTGGAATTACAGTTTCCTCACTCCTTAAACTCATTACCCTGGTACGACGTTTGCACTTCATTAAAGCCTGACCGCATCTAAATATCAAGCCAATGGCTATGACAACACCTAAGATACATAGAAGAAACTTCCCAACATCCATTATGACTCCTTGAGCCCATTCTCCTAAACCAGAGAACCAATTTCGCGGGTTCAACCATGACACCCAACCAGTCAGCTTATTACCTACAGCAGCAAGAGTGAGATTGTGTCTCCTGCGAAATTCCCACTTCAATTGGAGAATATCGTCCATCTTTTGGTCTATGACCTCGACCGGGTCCTCGGTACTATTCGTTATATATGTGCAGCATTTCACGCCGTACTGCGTTGCCAGTGTGACACAATATCCACCTGTCACTGCTGTGAGATAATTGAGAACCATTCTATGCTGGACCAGTTCTGTTTTATAAGCTTGAAGTTCTCTTCCAGTATACCTAAACGTGTCATCATACATTTCAGTGATATTATCTAACAAATTTGCGAGCGCAGATATGTATTTATAATTCAACACTCCTCTGGCGGTGCGAGTGAAATCTAACGCGATTAGAAACTGAATCCCGGTGGATTCATGGATCATGTCAGAGGCCGGATGCTCTGTTCTTTCTATCAGGTGCCGTTTAACTACGTGCTCGTAGTGGGTGTGAGTATAAGGAGCTTGGGCAACACGGTGTATATCTTTCATTTTGGCATGTGATACAGTCATTACTTCAGGCAGTACTTTTCCAATATAACACAATCCTTCAGAGTTTGGGGCAAGCCACTTATACGCCTTCCTCCCGCATATGAAATATGCATCATCGGGGAGAACATATGGGACGGAGTAGGACATAACCATATTACACATCTTCCATGTGAAATCTCCTAACCCTAATGCTCCCATCTGTTTAGTACACGTATCAGTTTGTACGATATGTGCGCAGTATCCTGGTGATACCTCTCCAACTCTCGTAATCCTACTTCCTAGGGTATACCTATATCGGAAAGATTTTCCTCTACTGGCTATGTGGCGTATAAGCTCTGTATCTGTCGGCATTCTATCTGCTCTATATGAAAAGGTCATGGTTTGGTTACTCCATGACACTTCCCAATTTCCCGGCTTTCGGGGATTGGTAATGTTAAAACATATTAGGGATCTATCCACATGATATTGGTGGAGCTTCAAACTAGGAGGACTGGAGATATTAAACCTCCTGTCCACCGGTCTCCCACCCTTTAGCTCAAGTACCTCCCCTATCGTTAAAGGAAATGGTACTAGTCCTGATTTGCTATGACCTTGAGGTACTTGAGAGCATACCCAACAATCTGTTTGATTTAACACACTACCCACTAAGGAGTGATAGTCACTCAATGGATGCCGGTCCATGTGGATATTAAAACTGTATTGGCATTTCTTAATGCACCCATCCTCAACTACGTTGTCACAGAGCCTACAGATACAGTTCTCTTTTCAGCTAACACCGTTTACAAATAACATGGCTGCTAGATCGTTTCCGGTACTCGCCTTTTGCTTGGTGGTTGTGTTGTTATTGGAAATTTACACCTCTGTCTCAGTCATCGGGATCTTTCTGGATCCTTTCTCGACCTCACTGGTACTCTCGCCGGAACAGCCTGCTCTGGTCAACATCATGGTCAACAGGAAAATCCATATCACAGTCTCTTTGGGCAAGTCCATCTTACAGGAGGAGAAAAGAAGAAATTTGTAATGGGGGTACAGAAAATCAGTTTGAGGGGGAGAGAAACTTGTTACGATAATTAAGTTCTCTAGTCTTTGTCGTTCTTCCTGTTCTGTTGTCATCTCAAAGGTGCTGTCTCTCAGTCTTCCAAACGAACATTCCGGTGATGCAATATTTCTTCCAAACCAGCGATCTTTCTGTAAGGAGCAAAAATCTTGCATTACCGTTTGTCTAACTGAGGTGTGACATACCATCTTTAAAACATAAAAACATGGGTGAGAAGAGGGAGAGGAAAAAAAAAAACAACAAAAGAGAGAGAGAACCGTTCATATATGTATATATCACATAAATCAACAATAAACAACAACAGGGAAAAACATTTTTCAAACATTTTTAAAACATTGTCAGATCATCAGGCTGTCATATCTACATGTCCAATGGTTTCCTTGCGCAGTCCCTCCCCCCAGCACCTCCATATTCCACTGTCTGTATCTGGCCAGAATACATTGATGCGGATAGGTCATGCTGGGGTTTGGTAGACTTCTGCAAAGACCAAGCAGACATGCAATGTTTGAGTCCTACCAATAATTGTCAGAGATGGGGAGAGAAAAAGAAACATTCCACAGATACATTTACAACGTTTCACCCGGTCATTCCTGTGTCTTCAGGGAATGACCTCCCAATTTATTAACTATAACCTCAGGCTTACCATCAGTCCTAATGATCACCTTTCCTGACTACATATCATGGGTGTGGCTCAAAATTCTTCCTATATGATCCCTGATTGTAATTTGGTGTGTCATTTTCATTGTCTAGGGGGTCTGACCTTACGTGGGATGTTACAGTTACTGGCATAATGCCCTTCTCTTTTACAACGATAACAAACCCTGGGCTTCCTCCAAGTGTCAGTGAAATGGGGCCTTGGTTGATTTGATGCCTCCTCAAACGCTTGGATGCTCATCACCATCAACCGTTTTCCCTGTACTTCCCTGCTTCCTTGGATATCATGGTTATGTTGTTGTCTAGGGGGTTTATATACCTTCTGTAAATTTCTTGATCTACAATCTCTTGCATAATGGCCTTCCTTCTGGCAATTATAACAGATTTCCACATTTAAATTTCTCGCAGGGGTTTGGGGCTTATGCTGGAGTGGTCTTGTGGTTAGGGCCTGTTTACTTGCGGCCATTAACTTATCACTTTGTGACTCCCTGTGCCTGGTGATATTTCGATCATGATCAATAGCGGCCTCTCTTAATGCGGCCACTGAGATATTTCTCCAGTTTGGGTTGGTGGTCTGTACCCTTGTTCTCAATACCTCCTTTAAACCATTCATTAATACCTTAACCGCTATTTCTCTATGCTGTGCGCATGTTTTGATGTCTGTGATCCCAGTGTTCCTAGCCATTACTTGCAGTGCTCGATTGAAATAATTGGAAATACTTTCCCTTTCGTTTTGTCTTATGGAGAAGATTTCATTCCACTTGACAACGGCAGGGAAATATACTTCCAACTGTTGGTTTATCTGCTTAATACATTCCTGATTGTGTTCCTCCGTTTGAGGTACTTCTGTGTCTAATTGGCAATCAGTAATAAATTTCGCAGGGTCAACACTGGAGGGCAAACATGCCCTCAGCACTGTCCGCCAATCTTTGTTGGTGGGTTCTGTTGAGTTTCCTAGTTCTTTAATGAACTTTTGACATGCGGCTAGATTTTTCCTAGGATCAGGAAATTCAGACATAATTGATCTCAATTCGGTCCGGGACCAGGGACAGCGCATTGCACTGTCCTGGACGGGAATGGTTCCCTGATCGTCAGTCTTCCCATTGGGGACTGTGATCACCCTGACAGGACTAAACTCAATTACATCACCTTGTTTTGGTCTATAAAACATTGTACGTACCTGTGGACACGACCTCACCTGACCCTCCGTTAGGGGGTTTGATTATTGCCTTTACCGATTTGGTCGCGTCCACCTGGATGTCTTGTGTGATGGCTGCTGGAAGAGGTGCCGACATCGTGTTGGGTTCACTTTCTTGCTCGTATTCCTGAGGGAAGTTTGACATGGGGTGCAACTTGCACGGGTTAATAGTTGTACATTTAACAGCATTACAATTATCATTGTTATGTTTATTACACTTATTCTTATCACCTATACTACAGTTGCTAAGTGCGTTTTTATTGTTCAACATTGTGCCTTTCTCCGCAACCATAATCCTCTCCATTGCCATGTCTCTCCTCCCAAGATGAGAGTCAGATATGTCAGTTAACTCTCTTTGCAATTCACTTTCCTGTTGCCATAACTGCAAATAATCATAATGTTTGATCCGTCTCTTTGCTGGTTTAATAAGACCTATCCTTCTCCTTAGATTTAGTAACACTTCTGGGCTAAAGCTACCTATTCTTGGGAATTTCTCCCCGTCATGTACAGTCATTCTTTCCCATTCATCACATAAAATTTCTGTGTGTCTTCCGTATTTTTCACACATTACATACCTTGCCGACCCGACTGGTCGGTTTACAGAATCAACCCGAACCGAGGTTGATCGCCCCCTTCCTGAACAACTGGCCCCCATAATTTGCAGGTGTTGCTTGCTCTACCTCTGACCTTTATATCAGGGTGTTCAGCGAACCCTTACAAAAAACCAAAATATTCAAAGATAGGTTGACGGTGAAGTTTACCGAGCACCTCACTCACTCGCCCACGCCGACCAATATGCCCACACACTGATATAGTGCTGGCGTACTCGACCCAGGGCCCCTATTAACCTTAGTTTACTGGAACATGTAGGTATGATCCGAAGAGCATTAACCCTTTCCAGTAAAGGTGGGGTTGTCGGATAGTTCTAGAGTGACCAGCGAACTTCCCTTTTTGAAAAAATAAAAAATTACACAAATCACGTTAGAATGTACAAATAGCGTTTGTGACCGGGTTTGTACACAAATGGTACTGGTCAGGTTACTAACTAATGCACACAATTACGTGCGGTACAGTCGTTCAGCACATAAGCAACTAATCTTATGTACGGAGCGACCAACGGAATCGACATTTGGCAGCTGCGAATTCCTTCAGCCTGAGCTTTTATGGCCTATATGGGTGTTGCACCAACCCTTCTTGGTGTTGTGCCTTGTCTCTATAGCGGACTTCTTTGTACCTAGACCTCCTGGTCTGTTATATGACCTCCTGGTCTGCTATACCTCCTGGTCCGCTACACTCTAATGCTCAAATTTTATGTTTAACCAGGGATGCCTCCCTAGCCACCGTGCATGTCACTTACACGTATATACCTTCACGAGAACTCGATGATTTCTGTGGTTCAATCCCCAAAATTGTAAAAACAAACACTCACTCACCACATATACACTTTTGTTTCTATTTCTATTTCTGCGCAGAAATTTTCTTTAGACCAGATGTGTTGTCAATTTGGAGAAGGATCTGTTAATTTAAATTTCGAATACTAAAATAAACTTGCGCTATTTATCGCCTGTTGCGCTATTTATCGCCTGTTGCGCTATTTATCGCCTTGCCATCTTTTCGCTTTAAAAATCAACACTATCATGTGACTTGAGTTACGTGGGCGTACCCAGACGCTCCGTTGCGTAATTTACGCTGCGTGCGTCGGCCTTTGCGTACGCGAGTCTCAGCCCTTTGTTAGAGACACGTGTACACAAAACCAATGTCCACCGTAACACAATGTACACGTTTATCAATGTAGATGATCCTCGATCCTCTACTGAACCCCACACCAATCTCTCCTTGTACCTTTAGGTAGAGCTGCGTGTGTGCTTTACACTTTATCCCTTAATATTACTTTTACACTTTAACTATGAAATAGCGACAAATCTCTCTTAGCACGTTTTATCAATTATAAAATGGCAAACAGGAGAGTGATATATGAAAATACACGAAAAAGAAATGCAGATATGCGTGTGTGCGTACGCAAGATAGAAAAAAACAGTTTTAAAAGACACTAGCGTGTTGTTATTACCTCCGGTTCCGGATTCCCTCAGCACCCTTTACTAAGCGAAGCAGACGCTTATCCCGTCAGCACTGCGAAGAATATGATCTCCCGCCCTTTGCTGATGGATAATGTCTGCTGAAATTACCTAGCAGAGATATGTGAAGGACAGGACGAGCCGCCAATTGATAAAGCTAAATATTTATCTTATATAAAACCCTTTATGAGGTCTAAGAACACTGTACGCTATTTACGTATGGAGTACCGTAAGGGTACGCACGTTGCGTAACAATCGCTTAGCCGTGGTCGAGACGCTCAAGCGTCACGTTCGCTCACGGCCAAGAGATCACAGGCAGGCACGCTATTGGCTGCCGACTAACGTAATGATTCGCTATAGCGTAGCGGACGCTCGGGACCACGAGGAGATCACCAGCGGCGCAGACGCTCACAATGTTAAACCTTTATATCTAAACCATAAACAACGTATTATGCAGCAAAACTTTAGTGTAGTGATAGAGTGTAGATGCAACCTTGTGTAGCCTGATTATCTTAAAAGCTGTTCGAGCGTCACCGACGCTCTGAAAATACTTAACACTATAAGAAATACACCGATACCGTGCTTAGGGTCCAACGCCTTATATATATATTATGAATGTTATACTTGCAAAAGAATTAATACAATACAAGTCATACACTACAATATAACATAGACTAACTAACCAGATAACTACACAGGAAATACAATACAATACTATTACGTTTAAGAGAATACGAGAGAAAGAGGAGAGAGAGGGAGAGAGCGAGAGAGAGAGAGATATGGAGAGATATGGCTCAGAATAACAAGGAAGACAATATGATTGCGGAGAAAAACTTACGCACAAAGGGGAACGATCGCATGCGCCTCTGGACATCCAGCTCCCGATTATCAGCAATGAGAACCGTTGAAGAGTGAGAGCTGGATGTGATCGGCTTGTCTATTTATGCCCCACACACAATACAATTCAATGGTCCCTACAATCTCATTGTTCATTGGACACAGGAATTCCTCCTCGCATTATAACAAAAGGTCATAGGTTGATTCATACAGGTGGGCTGTGACAATTTCCAACTGCTCAGGTGGGTGGGAAACTAGGTTTCCCGCCGCATGGATAAGTAAGTGCAAATAATAGTAAATGGACATAAACTTCTTATGTCCATAACTATTCGCACGAGCGATTAATTCGCTTCAAACCAACACCGGAATATTGCTAATTAAATACTCTTCCGATGGATACTAAACACCACTGTATTACTCCTGTCTGACCCTTCGTATCAAACAAAGAGGGATTTCTCTGTACATGAACATTCTACATTAACCATACTTTCAGATTCTATCAAAGGGACCATAATCTACAAAATACATTATATGGTGAAAATATGTAACGAAAGAGTCGCCCGCTAGACGCACACAATCTCTACCGTAAATGCGCATACCGTGCGCCTGCGGGTGCCCGCAACAGCGAGTATGCGCACGCACGGGAGAGCGCACGCATGCGCAGCAGGGACACATATGAGGTGCAAATATGGCAGTGTGCATCGTGATATTTTTCTGACTTTGACAAGGGGATCTATGCCCATGGCTGTGTTACAGGGGATCTATGCCCGTGGTTGTGTGCTATGTTACAGGGAATCTATGCCCGTGGCTGTGTGCCATGTTACAAGGGATCTATGCCCGTGGCTGTGTTACAGGGGATCTATGCCCGTGGCTGTGTGCTATGTTACAGGGGATCTATGCCCGTGGCTGTGTGCTATGTTACAGGGGATCTATGTCCGTGGCTGTGTGTTATGTTTCAGGGGATCTATGCCCGTGGCTGTGTGTTATGTTTCAGGGGATCTGTGCCCGTGGCTGTGTGTTATGTTACAGGGGATCTGTGCCCGTGGCTGTGTGCCATGTTACAGGGGATCTATGCCCAAGGCTGTGTGCCATGTTATAGGGCACCTATGCCCGTGGCTATGTGCCATGTTACAAGGGATCTATGCCCGTGGCTGTGTGCCATGTTACAGGGGATCTGTGCCCGAGGCTGTGTTACAGGGGATCTATGCCCGTGGCTGTATTACAGGGGATCTATGCCCGTGGCTGTGTGCTATGTTACAGGGGATCTATGTCCATGGCTGTGTGTCATGTTACAGGGGATCTGTGCCCGTGGCTATGTTGCAGGGGATCTATGCCCGTGGCTGTGTTACAGGGGATCTATGCCCGTGGCTGTGTGCTATGTTACTGGGGATCTATACCCATGGCTGTGTGCCATGTTACAGGGGATCTATGCCCGTGGCTGTGTTATAGGGGATCTATGCCCGTGGCTGTGTGCTATGTTACAGGGGATCTATACCCGTGGCTGTGTGCTATGTTACAGGGGATCTATACCCGTGGCTGTGTTATAGGGGATCTATGCCCGTGGCTGTGTGCTATGTTACAGGGGATCTATGCCCGTGGCTGTGTGCTATGTTACAGGGGATCTATACCCGTGGCTGTGTGCCATGTTACTGGGGATCTATACCCATGGCTGTGTGCCATGTTACAGGGGATCTGTGCCCGTGGCGGTGTTACAGGGGATTTATGCCCGTGGCTGTGTTACAGGGGATCTATGCCCGTGGCTGTGTGCTATGTTACAGGCAGTGGCGGAACTGTGGGAGGCAGTGGAGTCGGCTGCCGCCGGGCTCCTGACCTCAAGGAGGTACATCTCCTCCACTGTCTGACGATTGCTCGCTGCTGCTTTTTAAAAAAAAATAATTTGAAGGAGCTGTGTCAGTGACACGGTAGCTGCCTCCTGTATATACAGAGAGCTGGCACTGGCTGCAGCTAGGGGGAGCTCCAGAGCGCAGGTCCTCCCGGGCTCATCCAGTTAAGCAAGCCAGCCAAGTGAACCTCTCTGCTCCTCTGTCAGGCTGATGATAGCCAAAGGCAGGCACTGGCAGCACTTGCCTCAAGCTGCACTGTGGGGTGTGTGTGGGGGTGTGGGGTGTGTGTGGGGGTGTGGGGTGGGGGGGTGGGGGAAGATGTAGTTGGGGGTGCTGGGGTGCTGTAATAAATGTTGGAACACTGTTTTGTGTGTGCATGTTTTTATGTGAGCTGTGTGTGTGTGTGTGTGTGTGTGTGTGTGTGTGTGTGTGTTTTTAAGGAAAGTTGTGTGTTCAAGTAAAAGAGGCATTTGTGTGAGAGGCATATGTGTGTAAGTTAGAGGCGTGTGTGTGTGTGTGTGAGAGGCATGTGTGTGTGTGTGTGTGAGAGAGAGGCATGTGTGAGTAAGTGAGGCATGTGTGTGAGAGGCATGTGTGTGTGTGAGAGGCATGTGTGTGAGAGACGTGTGTGTGTAAGTGAGAGGCATGTGTGTGAGAGACATGTGAGTGTGTAAGTGAGAGGCATGTGTGTGTAACTGAGAGGCATGTGTGTGAAAGGTGTGTGTGTGTAAGTGAGAGGCATGTGTGTGAGAGGCGTGTGTGTAAATAAGAGGCATATGTGTGAGAGGCATGTCTGTGAGAGGCATGTGTGTGTGTGTGTAAGTGAGAGGCATGTGTGTGTGTATAAGTAAGAGGCATGTGTGTGAGAGGCATGTGTGTGTAAGTGAGAGGCATGTGTGTGTGCGAGAGGCATGTGTGTGAGAGATGTGTGTGTGTGTAAGTGAGAGGCATGTGTGTGAGGGGCATGTGTGTGTAACTGAGAGGCATGTGTGTGTCTGTAAGTGAGAGGCATGTGTGTGTTAGAGGCATGTGTGTGTAAGTGAGAGGCATGTGTGTGAAAGGTGTGTGTGTAAGTGAGAGACATGTGTGTGAGAGGCATGTGTGTGAAAGGTGTGTGTGTAAGTGAGAGGCATGTGCGTGAGAGGCATGTGTGTATGTGTGTGTGAGAGGCATGTGTGTGAGAGGTAAGGATTAAAGGAGGCATTTGAGCATTTCTACAGGACTATGGGGGTCATTCCGAGTTGATCGTAGCTATGCTAAATTTACCACAGCTACGATCATTCACACTGACATGCGGGGGGATGCCCAGCACAGGGCTAGTCTGCCCCGCATGTCAGTGCCGCCCCCCCCCCCCCCTGCAGAAGTGCAAAGGCATCGCACAGCGGTGATGCCTTTGCACTTCAAGAGTAGCTCCCGGCCAGCGCAGCTGTAGCGCGCTGGCCAGAAGCTACTCGTCATTTTCCGGCCCGCAGCGGCTGCGTGTGATATCACGCGGCCGCCGCGGACCGCCACCCCAACAGCCCGGCCACGTCTGCGTTGGCCGGACCGCGCCGCCATCCAGTCCCCTCCCGCCCAGCGACTCTGAGGTGATCGACGGCTGCCATGCGCCTGCGCACTGCGGCACCGGTGCATGCGCAGTTCTGACCCAATCGCTGCGCTGCGAGAAACTGAAGCGTGCGATCGGATCGGAATGACCCCCCATGTACAGAGCACACCCCTGGTGTGGGTACACGCTACCTTACAAATATATGGAGGGGTGTCCGTTTCTGAATATGTGTGGCTGTGTAAGTGAGAGGCGTGTGTGTGTGTGTAAGTGAGAGGCGTGTGTGTAAGTGAGAGGCATGTGTGTGTTTTTAAGTGAAGGAGGCATCTGTGTGTGTGAGTCAAAGAGGCATGTGTAAGTGAGAGGCATTTGTGTCTTTTTAAGTGAAAGAGGCATGTGTGTGTGTTTAAGTGAAAGCGGCGTGTGTGTGTGTTTAAGTGAATGAGGTGTTTGTGTGTTTTTTTATATATTACGGCACACCGCTGCGCCAAAGCATCTTCATTGAGGGCGATGAGGAAGCACTGTAGGTGTACTACAAAGTAGTGATGTGCACCGGAAATTTTTCGGGTTTTGTGTCTTGGTTTTGGGTTCGGTTCCACGGCCGTGTTTTGGGTTCAGACGCGTTTTGGCAAAACCTCACCGAAATTTTTTTGTCGGATTCGGGTGTGTTTTGGATTTGGGTGTTTTTTTCAAAAAACCCTAAAAAACAGCTTAAATCATAGAATTTGGGGGTCATTTTGATCCCATAGTATTATTAACCTCAATAACCATAATTTCCACTCATTTTCAGTCTATTCTGAACACCTCACATCTCACAATATTATTTTTAGTCCTAAAATTTGCACCGAGGTCGCTGGATGGCTAAGCTAAGCGACCCAAGTGGCCGACACAAACACCTGGCCCATCTAGGAGTGGCTCTGCAGTGTCAGACAGGATGGCCCTTCAAAAAAATAGTCCCCAAACAGCACATGATGCAAAGAAAAAAAGAGGCGCAATGAGGTAGCTGTGTGACTAAGCTAAGCGACCCAAGTGGCCGACACAAACACCTGGCCCATCTAGGAGTGGCACTGCAGTGTCACGCAGGATGGCCCTTCAAAAAAATATTCCCCAAACAGCACATGATGCAAAGAAAAAAAGAGGCGCAATGAGGTAGCTGTGTGACTAAGATAAGCGACCCAAGTGGCCGGCACAAACATCTGGCCCGTCTAGGAGTGGCACTGCAGTGTCACGCAGGATGGCCCTTCAAAAAAATACTCCCCAAACAGCACATGACGCAAAGAAAAAAAGAGGCGCAATGAGGTAGCTGTGTGACTAAGCTAAGCGACCCTTGTGGCCGACACAAACACCTGGCCCATCTAGGAGTGTCACGCAGGACGGCCCTTCAAAAAAATACTCCCCAAACAGCACATGATGCAAAGAAAAAAAGAGGCGCACCAAGGTCGCTGTGTGACTAAGCTAAGCGACACAAGTGGCCGACACAAACACCTGGCCCATCTAGGAGTGGCACTGCAGTGTCACGCAGGATGGCCCTTCAAAAAAATACTCCCCAAACAGCACATGATGCAAAGAAAAAAAGAGGCGCAATGAGGTAGCTGTGTGACTAAGATAAGCGACCCAAGTGGCCGACACAAACACCTGGCCCATCTAGGAGTGGCACTGCAGTGTCACGCAGGACGGCCCTTCAAAAAATACTCCCCAAACAGCACATGATGCAAAGAAAAAAAGAGGCGCAACGAGGTAGCTGTGTGACTAAGATAAGCGACCCAAGTGGCCGACACAAACATCTGGCCCATCTAGGAGTGGCACTGCAGTGTCACGCAGGATGGCCCTTCAAAAAGATACTCCCCAAACAGCACATGATGCAAAGAAAAATGAAAGAAAAAAGAGGTGCAAGATGGAATTGTCCTTGGGCCCTCCCACCCACCCTTATGTTGTATAAACAGGACATGCACACTTTAACGAACCCATCATTTCAGTGACAGGGTCTGCCACACGACTGACTGAAATGACTGGTTGGTTTGGGCCCCCACCAAAAAAGAAGCAATCAATCTCTCCTTGCACAAACTGGCTCTACAGAGGCAAGATGTCCACCTCCTCCTCATCGTCCGATTCATCACCCCTTTCACTGTGTACATCCCCCTCCTCACAGATTATTAATTCGTCCCCACTGGAATCCACCATCTCAGGTCCCCGTGTACTTTCTGGAGGCAATTGCTGCTGGTGAATGTCTCCACGGAGGAATTGATTATAATTCATTTTAATGAACATCATCTTCTCCACATTTTCTGGAAGTAACCTCGTACGCCGATTGCTGACAAGGTGAGCGGCTGCACTAAACACTCTTTCGGAGTACACACTGGAGGGAGGGCAACTTAGGTAGAATAAAGCCAGTTTCTGCAAGGGACTCCAAATTGCCTCTTTTTCCTGCCAGTATACGTACGGACTGTCTGACGTGCCTACTTGGATGCGGTCACTCATATAATCCTCCACCATTCTTTTAATGGTGAGAGAATCATATGCAGTGACAGTAGACGACATGTCAGTAATCGTTGGCAGGTCCTTCAGTCCGGACCAGATGTCAGCACTCGCTCCAGACTGCCCTGCATCACCGCCAGCGGCTGGGCTCGGAATTCTTAGCCTTTTCCTCGCACCCCCAGTTGCAGGAGAATGTGAAGGAGGAGCTGTTGACGGGTCACGTTCCGCTTGACTTGACAATTTTCTCACCAGCAGGTCTTTGAACCCCTGCAGACTTGTGTCTGCCGGAAAGAGAGATACAACGTAGGTTTTAAATCTAGGATCGAGCATGGTGGCCAAAATGTAGTGCTCTGATTTCAACAGATTGACCACCCGTGAATCCTGGTTAAGCGAATGAAGGGCTCCATCCACAAGTCCCACATGCCTAGCGGAATCGCTCTGTTTTAGCTCCTCCTTCAATGTCTCCAGCTTCTACTGCAAAAGCCTGATGAGGGGAATGACCTGACTCAGGCTGGCAGTGTCTGAACTGACTTCACGTGTGGCAAGTTCAAAAGGTTGCAGAACCTTGCACAACGTTGAAATCATTCTCCACTGCGCTTGAGACAGGTGCATTCCACCTCCTTTGCCTATATCGTGGCCAGATGTATAGGCTTGAATGGCCTTTTGCTGCTCCTCCATCCTCTGAAGCATATAGAGGGTTGAATTCCACCTCGTTACCACCTCTTGCTTCAGATGATGGCAGGGCAGGTTCAGGTATTTTTGGTGGTGCTCCAGTCTTCTGTACGCGGTGCCTGAACGCCGAAAGTGGCCCGCAATTCTTCGGGCCACCGACAGCATCTCTTGCATGCCCCTGTCGTTTTTTAAATAATTCTGCACAACCAAATTCAAGGTATGTGCAAAACATGGGACGTGCTGGAATTTGCCCAGATGTAATGCACGCACAATATTGCTGGCGTTGTCCGATGTCACAAATCCCCAGGAGAGTCCAATTGGGGTAAGCCATTCTGCGATGATCTTCCTCAGTTGCCGTAAGAGGTTTTTAGCTGTGTGCCTCTTATGGAAAGCGGTGATACAAAGCGTAGCCTGCCTAGGAACGAGTTGGCGTTTGCGAGATGCTGCTACTGGTGCCGCCGCTGCTGTTCTTGCAGCGGGAGGCAATACATCTACCCAGTGGGCTGTCACAGTCATATAGTCTTGAGTCTGCCCTGCTCCACTTGTCCACATGTCCGTGGTTAAGTGGACATTGGGTACAACTGCATTTTTTAGGACACTGGTGACTCTTTTTCTGAGGTCTGTGTACATTTTCGGTATCGCCTGCCTAGAGAAATGGAACCTAGATGGTATTTGGTACCGGGGACACAGTACCTCAATCAAGTCTATTGTTGGCTCTGAATTAACGATGGATACCGGAACTACGTTTCTCACCGCCCAGGCTGCCAAGGGCCTCAGTTATCCGCTTTGCAGCAGGATGACTGCTGTGATATTTCATCTTCCTCGCAAAGGACTGTTGTACAGTCAATTGCTTACTGGAAGTAGTACAAGTGGTCTTCCGACTTCCCCTCTGGGATGACGATCGACTCCCAGCAGCAACAACAGCAGCGCCAGCAGCAGTAGGCGTTACACTCAAGGATGCATTGGAGGAATCTCAGGCAGGAGAGGACTCGTCAGACTTGCCAGTGACATGGCCTGCAGGACTATTGGCATTCCTGGGGAAGGAGGAAATTGACACTGAGGGAGTTGGTGGGGTGGTTTGCGTGAGCTTGGTTACAAGAGGAAGGGATTTACTGGTCAGTGGACTGCTTCCGCTGTCGCCCAAAGTTTTTGAACTTGTCACTGACTTATGATGAATGCGCTGCAGGTGACGTATAAGCAGAGCCGGCCCTAGCCAATTTGATGCCCTAGGCAAAATTTTGTCTGGTGCCCCCTAGCTCCGCCACTAGTTCTGCATCTGTACCTGCAACGCTCAGGTAGTGGGGCCCACGGGGGGGTTACCCTGTGGGCCAGTTCAATCTGCACAATGCCACACAGTAATGACCATAATACATATAATTCCACACAGTAAAGGAACCTTACACATATGCCCCACATTAGTAATGCCCATAATACACATAATGCCACACAGTAATGCACCTTACACATATGCCCCACATTAGTAATGCCCATAATACACATATACTGCCACAGATACTGCCACACTTGCTGGTTATACAAAAAGACCAGTATCAAACATGTAGAAACTGTCCATTCTCTTCACTATTCAGTGTGTTTGCTGGTGTCTGTTACTCCCGTTAACTGCATGCACTTTACTTTATACTGTGGGAGCTAAATGCTCTGCCCTCCAGTCTGATGTGACCGAAAGTCATGCTGCACTGATGTTTCATATAGAAAAGCACAACGCAACTTACTGACCAAGTTACAGTGCTGGGTGGCAGGGGAATTTTACGGCATGGACTGACTAGGAAATAAAGTGTGGGGAGAACATTGCCCATGTTATGTCCCTGCAGACACCTGGGAATTGCACAGGGATAAGGGACACACACAGGATGGCAGGGTCCCCCTCCCCCATGTGCACAAGCAGTATAGGTGATGTCAGGTTTCTGTGAAGCAGTCTTCCAAAATACACATGTGTTATCATAAGAAGCCATCCAGTAATAACCTTATATAGTCAGTGAAAATGTCACAGGTCCAGGAATTGCATTTACTGGGCTTCTGCTGTCTGTCTGAGGTCTCACAAGTCAGGGGCATTCAAGCATGTCAGAGGAAGTTTAAGGCACAGTGTGCATTTTTTTTTTTACAAATGTAAACAGCAGTGTATACAAGTACTGATTGAATACATTTGGAAAGTAACAGTTAGTTTGCGGACTGTCCCTCCCAGCATGAGATACTGCAGGGACATGCTTGGATGCCCCTAGACATGCTTGGATGCCCTAGGCAAATGCCTAGCCTGCCTATAGCTAAGGCCGGCTCTGCGTATAAGGGAGGATGTTCCGAGGTGGTTAACGTCCTTACCCCTGGATGCCCTAGGCAAATGCCTAGCCTGCCTATAGCTAAGGCCGGCTCTGCGTATAAGGGAGGATGTTCCGAGGTGGTTAACGTCCTTACCCCTACTTATTACAGCTTGACAAAGGCAACACACGGCTTGACACCTGTTGTCCGCATTTGTGTTGAAATAATTCCACACCGAAGAGCTGATTTTTTTTGTATTTTGACCAGGCATGTCAATGGCCATATTCCTCCCACGGACAACAGGCGTCTCCCCGGGTGCCTGATTTAAACAAACCACCTCACCATCAGAATCCTCCTTGTCAATTTCCTCCCCAGCACCAACAACACCCATATCCTCATCCTGGTGTACTTCAACACTGACATCTTCAATTTGACTATCAGGAACTGGACTGCGGGTGCTCCTTCCAGCACTTGCAGGGGGCGTGCAAATGGTGGAAGGCGCAAGCTCTTCCCGTCCAGTGTTGGGAAGGTCAGGCATCGCAACCGACACAATTGGACTCTCCTTGGGGATTTGTGATTTAGAAGAACGCACAGTTCTTTGCTGTGCTTTTGCCAGCTTAAGTCTTTTCTTTTTTCTAGCGAGAGGATGAGTGCTTCCATCCTCATGTGAAGCTGAACCACTAGCCATGAACATAGGCCAGGGCCTCAGCCGTTCCTTGCCACTCCGTGTCGTAAATGGCATATTGGCAAGTTTACGCTTCTCCTCAGACGCTTTTAATTTTGATTTTTGGGTCATTTTACTGATCTTTTGTGTTTTGGATTTTACATGCTCTCTACTATGACATTGGGCATCGGCCTTGGCAGACGACGTTGATGGCATTTCATCGTCTCGGCCATGACTAGTGGCAGCAGCTTCAGCACGAGGTGGAAGTGGATCTTGATCTTTCCCTATTCTTTTAACCTCCACATTTTTGTTCTCCATATTTTAATGCGCACAACTAAAAGGCACCACAGGTATACAATGTAGATGGATGGATAGTATACTTATGGACGACGAGTGACGACACAGAGGTAGGTACAGCAGTGGCCTACCGTACTGCTATATACAGTATAATGGACCTGGTGGACACTGTCAGCAGACTGCTAAACTAGTACTACTAGTATAAAGAAAAAAAGCCACCACAGGTATACAATGTAGATGGATGGATAGTATACTTATTATTATTAATGGATGACGAGTGACTGACGACACAGAGGTAGGTACAGCAGTGGCCTACCGTACTGCTATATACAGTATAATGGACCTGGTGGACACTGTCAGCAGACTGCTAAACTAGTACTACTAGTATAAAAAAAAAAGCCACCACAAGTATACAATGTAGATGGATGGTAGTATACTTATGGACGACGAGTGACGACACAGAGGTAGGTACAGCAGTGGCCTACCGTACTGCTATATACAGTATAATAAATGGACCTGGTGGACACTGCCAGCAAACTGCTAAACTAGTATAAAGAAAAAAAGCCACCACAGGTATACAATGTAGATGGATGGATAGTATACTTATTATTATTAATGGATGACGAGTGACTGACGACACAGAGGTAGGTACAGCAGTGGCCTACCGTACTGCTATATACAGTATAATGGACCTGGTGGACACTGTCAGCAGACTGCTAAACTAGTACTACTAGTATAAAAAAAAAGCCACCACAGGTATACAATGTAGATGGATGGATAGTATACTTATGGACGACGAGTGACGACACAGAGGTAGGTACAGCAGTGGCCTACCGTACTGCTATATACAGTATAATGGACCTGGTGGTCACTGTCAGCAGACTGCGTTTATAGTATAAAAAAAAGACACCACAGGTATACAATGTAGATGGATGGATACTTAGTATACTTATGGACGACGAGTGACGACACAGAGGTAGGTACAGCAGTGGCCTAACGTACTGCTATATACAGTATAATGGACCTGGTGGACACTGTCAGCAGACTGCGTTTATAGTATAAAAAAAAAAGACACCACAGGTATACAATGTAGATGGATGGATACTTAGTATTCTTATGGACGACGAGTGACGACACAGAGGTAGGTACAGCAGTGGCCTACCGTACTGCTATATACAGTATAATGGACCTGGTGGACACTGTCAGCAGACTGCTAAACTAGTACTACTAGTATAAAGAAAAAAAGGCACCACAGGTATACAATGTAGATGGATGGATAGTATACTTATGGACGACGAGTGACGACACAGAGGTAGGTACAGCAGTGGCCTACCGTACTGCTATATACAGTATAATGGACCTGGTGGACACTGTCAGCAGACTGCGTTTATAGTATAAAAAAAAAGACACCACAGGTATACAATGTAGATGGATGGATAGTATACTTATGGACGACGAGTGACGACACAGAGGTAGGTACAGCAGTGGCCTACCGTACTGCTATATACTTGTATAATGGACCTGGTAGACACTGTCAGCAGACTGCGTTTATAGTATAAAAAAAAAAGACACCACAGGAGTGTTTTTCAGGCAGACAAACGTATACTGGTGGTCACGGTCAGCAAAACTGTGCCCTGTACTCCTGCTATAGCTGCTCCCCAGTCCCCACAATTAAGCAGTGTGAGCACTCAGCACAGATATATCATGCAGCACACTGAGCACAGATAAGGAGCGTTTTTTTCAGGCAGAGAAAGGATAAAAAACTGGTGGTCACTATTAGCAAAACTCTGCACTGTACTCCTCCTAACAGCTGCTCCCCAATCCTCCCCACAATAAGCTAAGCAATCAGATCAACTGTGTAGTATATAACTATATAAACGGAGAGGACGCCAGCCACGTCCTCTCCCTATCAATCTCAATGCACATGTGAAAATGGCGGCGACGCGCGGCTGCTTATATAGAATCCGAATCTCGCGAGAATCCGACAGCGGGATGATGACGTTCGGGCGCGCTCGGGTTAACCGAGCCATACGGGAGAATCCGAGTATGGCTCGGACCCGTGTAAAATGGGTGAAGTTCGGGGGGGTTCGGTTTCCGAGGAACCGAACCCGCTCATCACTACTATAAAGGTATTCTATGGTCTGTTTTATTGTAATGATTGGCTTGGAGTGCATCCACTTTATATGTGTAATTATATTACTACTGGGAAAGGTACCTGAGCACGCTGCTACTGTTCACCCTGAGTGTCGGATAGTTACATATGGTATGTGTGTGTATATGAAGGGGGGCACCAACATTTATCATGCCTCCAGGCGACTGGGACGAACTAACGCCACTGGTTACAGGGGATCTATGCCCGTGGCTGTGTGCTAAGTTACAGGGGATCTATGCCCGTGGCTGTGTGCTATGTTACAGGGGCTCTATGCCCGTGGCTGTGTATTATGTTTCAGGGGATTTGTGCCCGTGGCTGTGTGTTATGTTACAGGGGATCTATGCCCGTGGCTGTGTGCTATGTTACAGGGGATCTGTGCCCATGGCTGTGTATTATGTTTCAGGGGATTTGTGCCCGTGGCTGTGTGTTATGTTACAGGGGATCTGTGCCCGTGGCTGTGTGCTATGTTACAGGGAATCTATGCCCGTGGCTGTGTGCCATGTTACAGGGGATCTGTGCCCGTGGCTGTGTGTTATGTTACAGGGGATCTATGCTCGTGGCTGTGTGCTATGTTACAGGGGATCTGTGCCCGTGGCTGTGTGCCATGTTACAGGGGCTCTATGCCCGTGGCTGTGTGTTATGTTACAGGGGATCTATGCTCGTGGCTGTGTGCTATGTTACAGGGGATCTATGCTCGTGGCTGTGTGCTATGTTACAGGGAATCTGTGCCCGTGGCTGTGTGCCATGTTACAGGGGATCTATGCTCGTGGCTGTGTGCTATGTTACAGGGGATCTGTGCCCGTGGCTGTGTGCCATGTTACAGGGGCTCTATGCCCGTGGCTGTGTGCTATGTTACAGGGGATCTGTGCCCGTGGTTGTGTGCTATGTTACAGGGGATCTGTGCAAAAGGACGTGTGCTGCATTATTGGAGTAGTGTGCTTCATTGTAGATACGGTGTAGTTCTGCTGGAGAGCGCCTAGAATTGTTCGTGTATACATCATCATTTGTAATAACAGCAATTTGTATTAATGAGATGGGAAGCGGTGAAGGGTGAAACTATGGCTACTGTGGAGGAGGAGGAGCCGCACCACCGGCCTATGGGGGGCACGTTTCATACCCGGCCTGCAGGCACCCACTGCTTTCACCACACATGCAAAATATTACAATAATTCCAGAGTACTCATTTTATTCATGTATCCTTAAATTGGGATGCCGGAAGCCATGTGACCGACGCCGGAATCTCAACACCACTCAGGATACCGGTTCCAGGACTCCGACAGTAAGCATCGGGGAGGGTATTAGGGTTAGGGCACTGGGGGAGTTGGGGATAGGCACTAGGGGGGTGGTTAGCTGTAGCCACCAGCCCCCGAAATTGAGCCCTGGCCGCCACCCAGGAGGGTTAGGGTTGGGGGGCGTGTGTTGAGGTGCTTAGCCCCCAATCCTGTCAGCATTCTCAGATTCGGGGTGCCATGGTCGGTCATGAGACACACCCCTTAAATTTATCACTGTATATATATAAATATATATATATGAGCAAAAATGGTACCAAATTGCGCTTGGGATATATAAGCAGCACCTCTAGAAGAATCCTTCGTCAGCAAGAATTCAAAAAAAATAATACATACACACCAAATCTGAGGGCGCTAATGACTTCTTAATCTATTACAGACAGTCACAATAATTTAAAAAATTTATTCATAAAACACAATGTTATCTCCATTTCATAGTGTCAACAACATTATCATCATACAGGATGGATTTTCAATCTGACATATATAGATTTCAACATACACCAATTAGGTTAGATAAAATACAAAACCCAATTTCAATATAAACCAATTAGGTTTAATCAGATGTAGAACCCGACGCGTTTCGTCCCTTAGGACTTCCTCAGGGGTATTAGATCTGAGTGAACAGAAAAAGTACAATGACTTAATACAATCACAATACATAATTCAATAAAACCATCCAGACCCATTGGTTAGATACAACATATTAAAAGTAAAAATCCATAATTTGGACTAAAGTATATATAATAACTAATTTAATAGTGCCAGTATATAGTGAAGATAGAGCAGGTGCCGTGGAAAAATTATTGTTTGATATACATACCAAAATATGTCGGAAGCTAATAACTCCAGACGAATTCCATATTTATAAAATCAAGATAGGCCTACACCAATAATAGACCTATAGTGAAAAATTAATATTTTTTTTATTATTAAATGTGAGTAATTTTACAATATAGATCACCCCTGTGATAATAATTAAAAAATACGTACCAATCAAACTCATAGACTGATACCAAAGTGACTTATTCCTTTGACCATTATTTATGAAAATGGTCAATAAGAATGGAGTGGGTCTAAACGTTTATATCAGACCTACAATTGAAAAAAGTATATATTGAAATAGGGAACCCACTTAGAATTAGGACCACCATTGTGAAAATAAGTGTTTGAATACATACCCATATACTGTGTGTTTTCACGCAACACTGGATAAATGTAAATTTTATTGGCCTCAAATCATGTAGATTGAGTGCCTAAAAACATTATAAATTCAAAATTAAAACTCTGAATTCATAATTTATCGTGTATCAAAAATAACCAATAGGTTGAATTCACAATATATACATAGATACAACCCACTGCTTTCACCACACATGCAAAATATTACAATAATTCCAGAGTACTCATTTTATTCATGTATCCTTAAATTGGGATGCCGGAAGCCATGTGACCGACGCCGGAATCTCAACACCACTCAGGATACCGGTTCCAGGACTCCGACAGTAAGCATCGGGGAGGGTATTAGGGTTAGGGCACTGGGGGAGTTGGGGATAGGCACTAGGGGGGTGGTTAGCTGTAGCCACCAGCCCCCGAAATTGAGCCCTGGCCGCCACCCAGGAGGGTTAGGGTTGGGGGGCGTGTGTTGAGGTGCTTAGCCCCCAATCCTGTCAGCATTCTCAGATTCGGGGTGCCATGGTCGGTCATGAGACACACCCCTTAAATTTATCACTGTATATATATAAATATATATATATATATATATATATATATATATATATATATATATTAGTGATGAGCGGGTTCGGTTCCTCGTAATCCGAACTTACCCGAACTTCACCCATTTTACACGGTTCCGAGGCAGCCTCGGATCCTCCCGCCTTGCTCGGTTAACCCGAGCGCGCCCGAACGTCATCATCCCGCTGTCTATTCTCGCGAGATTCGTATTCTATATAAGGAGCCGCGCGTCGCCGCCATTTTCACTCGTGCATTGGAGATGATAGGGAGAGGACGTGCAGCGTTCTCTCAGTTGTGTTCAGTGTGCTGCAAATATCTGTGCTCAGTGTGCTGCAAATATCTGTGCTTAGTGTGCTGCAAATATCTACGTTCTCTGCCTGAAAAACGCACCATATCTGTGCTGCATTGTAGTATATAGTAGGAGGACAGTGCAGAATTTTGCTGACCAGTGACCACCAGTATTATATCAGTACGGTACAGTAGTCTACTGCTCTACCTACCTCTGTGTCGTCAAGCATACTATCCATCCATACCTGTGGTGCATTTAAGTTGTGCGCAGTATATATAGTAGGAGGACAGTGCATAATTGTGCTGACCACCAGTATATAATATATAGCAGTACGGTACAGTAGTCCACTGCTCTACCTACCTCTATGTCGTCAAGTATACTATCCATCCATACCTGTGGTGCATTTAAGTTGTGCGCAGTATATATAGTAGGAGGACAGTGCATAATTTTGCTGACCACCAGTATATAATCTATAGCAGTACGGTACAGTAGTCCACTGCTCTATCTACCTCTGTGTCGTTAAGTATACTATCCATCCATACCTGTGGTGCATTTAAGTTGTGCGCAGTATATATAGTAGGAGGACAGTCCATAATTTTGCTGACCACCAGTATATAATATATAGCAGTACGGTACAGTAGGCCATTGCTATTGATATATTACTGGCATATAATTCCACACATTAAAAAATGGAGAACAAAAATGTGGAGGGTAAAATAGGGAAAGATCAAGATCCACTTCCACCTCGTGCTGAAGCTGCTGCCACTAGTCATGGCCGGGACGATGAAATGCCATCAACGTCGTCTGCCAAGGCCGATGCCCAATGTCATAGTAGAGAGCATGTAAAATCCAAAAAACAAAAGTTCAGTAAGATGACCCAAAAATCAAAATTAAAAGCATCTGATGAGAAGCGTAAACTTGCCAATATGCCATTTACGACACGGAGTGGCAAGGAACGGCTGAGGCCCTGGCCTATGTTCATGGCTAGTGGTTCAGATTCACATGAGGATGGAAGTACTCATCTCTCGCTAGAAAAATGAAAAGACTTAAGCTGGCAAAAGTACAGCAAAGAACTGTGCGTTCTTCTAAATCACAAATCCCCAAGGAGAGTCCAATTGTGTTGGTTGCGTTGCCTGATCTTCCCAACACTGGACAGGAAGAAGTGGCGCCTTCCACCATTTGCACGCCCCCTGCAAGTGCTGGAAGGAGCACCCGCAGTCCAGTTCCTGATAGTCAAATTGAAGATGTCACTGTTGAAGTACACCAGGATGAGGATATGGGTGTTGCTGGCGCTAGGGAGGAAATTGACAAGGAGGATTCTGATGGTGAGGTGGTTTGTTTAAGTCAGGCACCCAGGGAGCCATCTGTTGTCCGTGGGACAAATATGGCCATTGACATGCCTGGTCAAATTACAAAAAAAATCACCTCTTCGGTGTGGAATTATTTTACAGAAATGCGGACAACAGGGCCAGTATTAACTAAAAATCCAAGTTTGGCCGATTTGTGTTTTTTGTTCTAAGTCCCAATCCGGGAATCTCGGCAGTGTTTGGACTATTCGTAATGGTTTGAATGAAAACGTTCAGAAATACGAATGAATAGACCATCGGTCAAACGCGGCTGTTATTTCCTACAACACGGGTATTCACTATTCATTCGTATTTGGGTGTTAGTCTCTGAGTGCTCAAATGCGGTCGTATTTTTTTGCGATTCGTTAAAAAAAGCGGCAAAAAAATAGACCTGCTTTTTTCAGGCGTGTTTACATGTGTTGGAAATAAAAAATCACTCACACCTGAATTAGGATGCCTATAAAAGGATCTTAGGCCCATTTCAATACACCTACACTCAGAAATGGCAGCAGGACTGTGGGCCAGTGATATTTTGTGTGCGGTGGGATTCCTCAGACTCAGACATCAGCCTGTAAGTACCCAGGGCCCAGAAACTGAACATGGTCAGCAGGTTGTACAGGTTCCGCGGAGGCTGCGCAGGCCTCGTTTTTTTAGGGGGCGTTTAAACTTGAACGCATTGTCCGATGATAAGGTCATACAGATGTTCCGTCTAAATCGTAACAACATTTTCCGTCTGTATGACCTTGTCAAACTGGGCCTAGACCCTGAGACAGCACGCTCTCGCTCTGTCTCTGGCCTGCACAAACTCCTGGCTGTGTTGCACTTTATGGCTACTGGCAGCTTTCAGGCTGTGTCTGGGGATGTCATAGGAATCTCACAGCCCTCATTTTCGAGAATATTAACACAGGTGATGTATCCCTAACTACCCACTCTGTTTTTGCTTGGTTTTAATTACTCGGTGCCCAGTTCTGTGCTAAAATCTCATGTATAATTTTCTATCAAATATATACACAGGTGTTGGCTGTTTTGCAGCCCCACATCGATGCCTCAATCTGCTTCCCTACCCAGGAGTCTCAGTGGCATGCCGTCAGGGTAGATTTCTATGAGCTGGCTGGCATGCCCAATGTGCTTGGAGCCATAGATTGCACACACATTGAGCTGAGACCACCTAGGGGCAGGCAGCACATATATACAAATAGACATCTAGAGCACTCCACAAATGTGCAGGTGGTTTGTGATGCGAATCTAAAAATAATGAGTGTTGTTGCTGGTTACCCTGGGGGCTGCCATGACTCCTTCATCCTCAGTCAGTCATCCCTCTTTGATAAGTTTGAGGACAGACAAATGCCAGATGGATGGCTGCTGGGTATGTAATTTGATATGTGTAGGCCTGTGTATACTTTGTCCAAATACAGGGGCAGATGTATTAACCTGTAGAAGGCATAAGGAAGTGAGAAACCAGTGATATGTGCAAGGTGATAAAGGCACCAGCCAATCAGCTCCAATATGTAAATGATTATTTAGGAACAGATTGTCCGCTGCCTTTATTACCTTGCACATATCACTGGTTTATCACTTCCTTATACCTTCTACAGGTTAATACATCTGCCCCACAGTGTTACTTATGTGTTGCTGTATCTTAACATGAATCACGTTACTATATCTGTCTTTTAGGTGATGGAGGATATGGCTGTTTCTCTTGGCTTCTAACACCATTGTCCCGACCTGATACCCCTGCTGAACACAATTACAATCATGCACATAAGTCCACGCGGAATGTGATAGAAAGATGTTTTGGTGTGCTGAAATCTAGGTTTTGGTGTCTGGATAAGTCTGGTGGCCTTTTGTTGTATAGTCCCTCGAAGGTGACTCAAATTGTGTTCTGCTGCTTTCTTCATAACATGTGTTTGCAACAACATCTGCCACATGTTGAGGAGGAGGAGGAGGAGGATGAAGAAAGCAGCCAGCAAGCAGAGGAATTAGAGACATCTGGTGATATTTGGAGTACAGATGTAGGGAGGCAGGTTAGGCAAGAGCTCATCAATCGCGATTTCTAAGGTAAGTTTGGTTTGCTTATTTCATTTGTTGTGTAATCATAAATAGATGTTTGACCATTTTTATTGTAAAAACCATTACTCAGAATGTGTCTGTCTCCTTGAGACATACAAACATACCATCGCTTTATGCAAAACAAATGTCGCATGTGTATTGTGTTTATTTTAAAAATCAAAACAACAGATTATGAGTGGCATGCATTAAGTCTGGATAAGTGTTCATAAACTTGCACTGAAAATTTATTACAAGCACACATAATCCACATAGTAATTTATTTAGTATTTTACTTTATGATTGTGTGTAACGTCCTAATGCACAGGTTCTCAAACTCGGCCCTCAGGACCCCACACAGTGCATGTTTTGCACGTAACCCAGTAGAAGCACAGGTGTATGAATTCCTCACAGACACATTTTAAAAGGTTCACAGGTGGAGCTAATTATGTCACTTGTGATTCTGTGAGAAGACCTGCAAAACATGCACTGTGTGGGGTCCTGAGGGCCGAGTTTGAGAACCTCTGTTCTAAATAAACACTCCTCAACATATAATATGTTAGCCTTGAGGAATACATGTGTCCCTATGTGTGATGCTCCATCATATTTAAGGGACACAAACTTACTCTCATCAAAAATAATTTATTTCCTAATGTTTGCTGCAGTAAACTTGCTGATTTGTAAGTAAATACACAGTTTGCCACATATATACATTATTATACACATTATTTGTTTTTTGGATAAAATTTTCTTATTTTTTGGTTTCTGCATCATGTGTAATAACATTATTACTCATTTTTAACACACACAAACATGTCCCAACAATAATGACATTCATTTTTTCAATGAATTATCTCAATTCAATGCCAACATATTAAAAGCTTTTTACGCAACTCAATTGTGTTATTCTTGTAATGTTGTATAGAGAAGAAAGGTAAAATAGTTATCAATCACATTGTAATTTGGATTGGCTGCAGGATATGAGAATGATTGGAATCTAGAAAGAGTAATGATTAGAAACAAATCAAGAGGTATGGTTACTTCCTGCTCACATGTATGTGGCTGCCTGCCAATGATTGTGTGTGCAGAAGAGGAGAATGATTGGAATCTAGAAAGAGTAATGATTAGAAAAAAATCAAATGGTATGGTTACTTCCTGCTAACATGTATGTGCAGCTCCATCAACATTTCCCTCCTCCAAAAAAAAAAAAAAAGATGGTAAAGAATAAATGTGCGTACAAATTTTATGTTGTTGTTTGTACCACGTCTAATTAATGATGTTGTATAAATTGTCAAGGAGCTAAGTGTTATATATATTTTGCCAAACATACACTTACTAACTATTTTGAGTTACTTATCAGAAATGTCTAATTTGTTTTTTTTTCTTCAATTTTTTTTGGGTGCCTGCTTGTTCTGCCCTTTGCCTTTAGCACTGTCATGTTGTCATGCTCTGGTGGAGCGTCTTGGTGGTGATGAGACTGGCGTGATATTTGGAGTAGTCGTACCAAAACTGCTGCTTGTTTGGTGTTGGTGCATGGATCGGAGTGTTTCATTCAGGTTAGTGAGGGTGGCATTGAGTTCACGTGTAGCAGCATTTTGATTGTCTACAATTCGGAATAAACTTTCATTAATCTTTTGATTGTTTTGAAAAATGTTCATATAACTTTGCTGTTGTCTGTGCTGTTCTTCCATTAGTCTGTGCTGTACTTCCATTATGCGCTGTAAGTTGCCCATGACCTGTGTAATGTCTGTACGCATGAGTTCCATGGTATTGCCAATTCTGGTTGTTTGTTCATTTTGTCTACTCATATTTCTTGTTATTCTTCTGAGGTGACATGGTAGGCTTGCAAACATTTGTGTCTGCCTATAGAGGCAATCTTCATTAGTGGCCTGCTGTCTAGCCCAAATGGTCCAAAACACCTGATCAGGGCCTTGTGTTACTGGTGTTGTTGGGCTGTGTTGTGGTGGTGGTGTGCTTTGCTGTGGTGGTGTACTCACAGGTGCTGGGGGGCTGATTCCTTGGCTTAATGGCTGCATTTCTAAGATGATTGTCTCCTCCATGTCACTGTGTTGCTGTTGTTGCGGAGGGATGCTGTTACCAGGACTAGAAGCTGAAATGTAGAACAAATCTCCGTTAGCTATCCATATGTTTGATAAATGAAAACAAATCACTACACATGGAACACGTCATTCACTGTTGCTTTCAGATATTCTGCCTAGCAACATCATCACTCATAACTTAAATACATACATATGCCTGTTTGTGGCAAATGTGTCTGGTTACTTAATTGTGAAAGCAAACACTTTAGTTTTATTGTAGATCAGACATACTCCACCATAAAAACACATTGGAATCCATAATGTGTTACCTTATAGCTTTTCTAAAACAAACATAGTAATGTTTTTATATGTATTTGGCAATGTGAGCTCAAACACACATGTGAAAATTTGATAAACAACCTTACTATTTTCACAAATTAAACATGATTTTCTGTTGCAGCATCTTACACACAATGTGCTACTGTATGTCTCAAGTGGACATGCATATCTTTACTGTATGTGGACAAGGCCATTTTGCTTGGATTCCATTTCATGTTTTACTTACTTCGGTAAGTATATACCGTAAGTTTTTGATGTGTTTTGACTTAATGCGGTTAAGAAAAAGTGTGATTACGATCTGAAATTGTTTACATTTATTTCAGTTTGATACTCACAATCAAGGTGAGGGAAGTGTGGATGACGTCTTGGAGGTGTGTCCAAAATTTGGAGTGGGGGGACCGAACATACTGTCGATAATCTTCATGGCGGGGTAGCCTGCTGTGGTTGGCCCTGGACATCAGACCTTGCTTTCTTTGCTGCCACAGGTTTTTTGTGGTGGTGTCTTACAGAAGTCCCACTTCTGCTGCTCCAGACTTCTTTTGATGGACCTATTGATGAAAGTGAAATTTTGTTATGGCCATTCCTTTACAAACATACCCTATACTACAATGGACACTTTACCTGCTTCCGGAGCATCATCATCATCAGATGTGATAGGAGTTACTGGACGACGAGTAGTACTGCTTTTTTCAAACACTGTAAAAAAAAACCACAAAAAAAAAAACATGTATTCATGCTATTGTTGATACATCCACCCATTATGCTTATAAACATTTATTCTTTAAGAAATGCTTGCTTTATTTTTATTAAAAACATAAGGACCGGAAACAAAAAAATCAATACATAAAACAATAAACATTGTCCAATAGACATATGCACTATGGAAAGTTCTACACAGGAAAACATGTACAGGACACTGACATAGGCCACAAGTTAAAATACATACATTAACAACCAAAAACACACACATCTTCATTTTGTATTGAAAGGAAAAATCTTACAGATGCAATATATAAATTGCTCTGTGATGTGGCACTCCAAACACACATTACCACTATATGAGCCAAACCAAAAAAAATAAAAAAATAAAAAATTACACTGCAGTGTTGTGTCACGGTACAAATACAAACTCAAACTGAACAAACAAATAGTGGTATTTTTAAAAAAAATATTACATTCTGTAATAATGACATTACACATGTAAGTGGTTTCCAAACCACTTTCCACTACTCCAGCCTCTAACATGACAACCACTGTTTTTGAAACATTGCACATGGATAACATAAATATAAAACATAGTCAAAATTAAAAAAAAAAACAATGTCCAAAAGGAAAACATTATTGCAGAACAATTCAGTGACACACCAAGTCCAAACTACACATGCAAAATATACTGGAAAAAAACACATGACATACAATAAAGTAAGATATTACATTGGCTTTTGTATAAAATATTACCCAAAACAATGTATTTCCTGACACACACTTGAAGATGGGAGTAATATGCAACGTGACATGACACACATTTAAAAAAATAAAATTAAAAAAATAAGGTCATAGAATGTTAATGCAAATACACATGCTCACCATTCTTCCTGGGCCTATCTGAATCCCGGACATGGGTTGCAGAGACTACTTCAGGAGGTATTACACTCCGCATGGGCTCCTCATACTCCAGATATGTTGCAATATAGCGCTGGCCACCACCGGTTTTTCGCCTCCTTGGCCATTTTGGACTTGACATGTCGCTTTATGTCATAGTACCGTTTGCGGCACGTGTCCTCCGTCCGCTTGACCACCCCCTCACTGTTGACAGCAGCAACAACTTTTGCCCACAACACCGTCTTCCTCCGTGTTGGCACCTTGGCAGACTCAGGCCCAAATAGCTGCCGCTGATACTTCATCAGCTCACGCACCAATGCCACATTTTCAGCAAAACTAAACTTTACATTCCGCCCAGTCTTAGTAGTGGTGCGTGGCTGCGGAGCTGTCTGACTGTCACTATCACTTGAGGCTGCTGCAGCAACCTCACCCACCTCCTCCACCTCACTAACCTCACTAACACTCACCTCCTCCACCTGACTGACCTCCTCCCCCTCACTCACACCCTCCACCTCACCCACCTCTGAGTCACACATAATTGTGTGTCTAAACACTTAACACAGAAAAAAAATAGACAAACAACACACTCCTCCACTACCACTACACAACTCACACACACACACACACACACACACACACACACACACACACACTGACAAGGGACTATAAAGAAAAGTAACTTGGACTAAAAATGAGACAAAACCACCAAAAACAAGACTACAAGAATGACAAGACGACTTTCAAACACAATACCACACTCAGAAATCGCTACCAACACTCCTCACCAAACCACAAATTCACCTACCTCCACAGCACAACCTCCCTCCTCCTCACCACTAACTAAACGCACGAGGTGCGGACGGTTTGGGGCGTATTTATATGGTTGCGCACAGACACTCCTACATCTGAAACACAACCAATCACGAACGGGGATGAAAAACGAAACCAAAAGTGTAAATGCGGCCGGTGTCTTAAAAAAACCCTGCCGCGTTTAACTTAGAAAAAGTACCGCTAAAAACAACCAAAAGACGTACGCAAATGACAATGACGGCCGAGAATGGTCCAAAAAAAAACGACTGGCATCGACATCGGAAAACACGAAAACCATAAAGTCGACTGCTTCGTAACTTTGCGTATATGGTTTCAAAAAGTTGCATGAAAATGCCCCCGATACAAAACGAGTTTAAACACTACACAAACCGACTCAAACACGAATATTAGTAAATTTTGCCCCAGGTGTCAAGCCGTGTGTCGCCTTTGTCAAGCTGTAATAAGTAGGGGTAAGGACGTTAACCACCTTGGAACATCCTCCCTTATACGTCATCTGGAGCGCATTCATCAGAAGTCATTGACAAGTTCAAAAACTTTGGGTGACAGCGGAAGCAGTCCACTGCCAACTAAATCCCTTCCTCTTGTAACCAAGCTCCTGCAAACCACACCACCAACTCCCTCAGTGTCAATTTCCTCCTTAGACAGGAAAGCCAATAGTCCTGCAGGCCATGTCACTGTCAAGTCTGACGAGACCTCTCCTGCCTGGGATTCCTCCGATGCATCCTTGAGTTTAACGCCTACTGCTGCTGGCGCTGCTGTTGTTGCTGCTGGGAGTCGATCGTTATCCCAGAGGGGAAGTCGGAAGACCACTTGTTCTACTTCCAGTAAGCAATTGACTGTCCAACAGTCCTTTGCGAGGAAGATGAAATATCACAGCAGTCATCCTGCTGCAAAGCGGATAACTCAGGCCTTGGCAGCCTGGGCGGTGTTAAACGTGTTTCCGGTATCCACCGTTAATTCACAGGAAACTAGAGAATTGCTTGAGGTACTGTGTCCCCGGTACCAAATACCATCTAGGTTCCATTTCTCTAGGCAGGCGATACCGAGAATGTACACAGACCTCAGAAAAAGAGTCACCAGTGTCCTAAAAAATGCAGTTGTACCCAATGTCCACTTAACCACGGACATGTGGACAAGTGGAGCAGGGCAGACTAAGGACTATATGACTGTGACAGCCCACTGGGTAGATGTATTGCCTCCCGCAGCAAGAACAGCAGCGGCGGCACCAGCATCTCGCAAACGCCAACTCGTTCCTAGGCAGGCTATGCTTTGTATCACCGCTTTCCATAAGAGGCACACAGCTGACAACCTCTTACGGAAACTGAGGAACATCATCGCAGAATGGCTTACCCCAATTGGACTCTCCTGGGGATTTGTGACATCGGACAACGCCACCAATATTGTGCGTGCATTACATGTGGGCAAATTCCAGCACGTCCCATGTTTTGCACATACATTGAATTTGGTGGTGCAGAATTATTTAAAAAACGACAGGGGTGTGCAAGAGATGCTGTCGGTGGCCCGAAGAATTGCGGGCCACTTTCGGCATTCAGCCACCGCGTGCCAAAGACTGGAGCACCAGCGAACACTCCTGAACCTGCCCTGCCATCATCTGAAGCAAGAGGTGGTAACAAGGTGGAATTCAACCCTCTATATGCTTCAGAGGATGGAGGAGCAGCAAAAGGCCATTCAAGCCTATACAGCTACCTACGATATAGGCAAAGGAGGGGGAATGCACCTGACTCAAGCGCAGTGGAGAATGATTTAAACGTTGTGCAAGGTTCTGCAACCCTTTGAACTTGCCACACGTGAAGTCAGTTCAGACACTGCCAGCCTGAGTCAGGTCATTCCCCTCATCAGGCTTTAACAGAAGAAGCTGGAGAGATTGAAGGAGGAGCTAAAACAGAGCGATTCCGCTAGGCATGTGGGACTTGTGGATGGAGCCCTTAATTCGCTTAACCAGGATTCACGGGTGGTCAATCTGTTGAAATCAGAGCACTACATTTTGGCCACCGTGCTCGATCCTAGGTTTAAAGCCTATGTTCTATCTCTCTTTCCGGCAGACACAAGTCTGCAGAGGTTCAAAGACCTGCTGGTGAGTAAATTGTCAAGTCAAGCGGAACGTGACCCGTCAACAGCTCCTCCTTCACATTCTCCTGCAACTGGGGCTGCGAGGAAAAGGCTAAGAATTCCGAGCCCACCCGCTGGCGGTGATAGGGCAGTCTGGAGCGAGTGCTGACATCTGGTCCAGACTGAAGGACCTGCCAACGATTACTGACATGTCGTCTACTGTCACTGCATATGATTCTGTCACCATTGAAAGAATGGTGGAGGATTATATGAGTGACCGCATCCAAGTAGGCACGTCAGACAGTCTGTATGTATACTGGCAGGAAAAAGAGGCAATTTGGAGGCTCTTGCACAAACTGGCTTTATTTTACCTAAGTTGCCCCCCCTCCAGTGTGTACTCCGAAAGAGTGTTTAGTGCAGCCGCTCACCTTGTCAGCAATCGGCGTACGAGGTTACTTCCAGAAAATGTGGAGAAGATGATGTTCATCAAAATGAATTATAATCAATTCCTCCGTGGAGACATTCACCAGCAATTGCCTCCAGAAAGTATACAGGGACCTGAGATGGTGGATTCCAGTGAGGACGAATTAATCATCTGTGAGGAGGGGGATGTACACAGTGAAAGGGGTGAGGAATCGGACGATGAGGAGGAGGTGGACATCTTGCCTCTGTAGAGCCAGTTTGTGCAAGGAGAGATTGATTGCTTCTTTTTTGGTGGTGGCCCAAACCAACCAGTCATTTCAGTCACAGTCGTGTGGCAGACCCTGTCGCTGAAATGATGGGTTTGTTAAAGTGTGCATGTCCTGTTTATACAACATAAGGGTGGGTGGGAGGGCCCAAGGACAATTCCATCTTGCACCTCTTTTTTCTTTAATTTTTCTTTGCATCATGTGCTGTTTGGGGACTATTTTTTGAAGTGCCATCCTGTCTGACACTGCAGTGCCACTCCTAGATGGGCCAGGTGTTTGTGTCGGCCACTTGGGTCGCTTAGCTTAGTCACACAGCTACCTCATTGCACCTCTTTTTTTCTTTGCGTCATGTGCTGTTTGGGGACTATTTTTTAAATCTGCCATCCTGTCTGACACTGCAGTGCCACTCCTAGATAGGCCAGGTGTTTGTGTCGGCCACTTGGGTCGCTTAGCTTAGTCATCCAGCGACCTCGGTGCAAATTTTAGGACTAAAAACAATATTGTGAGGTGTGAGGTGTTCAGAATAGACTGAAAATGAGTGTAAATTATGGTTATTGAGGTTAATAATAATATGGGATCAAAATGACTATGATTTAAGCTGTTTTTGAGGGTTTTATGTAAAAAAACACCCGAATCCAAAACACACCCGAATTCGACAAAAAAGTTTTCCCAAAATGCGTCCGAATCCAAAACACGGCCGCGGAACCGAATCCAAAACCAAAACCCGAAAAATGTCTGGTGCACATCACTAATATATATATATATATATATATATATATATATATATATATACATACATACACTGCTCAAAAAAATAAAGGGAACACTAAAATAACACATCCTAGATCTGAATGAATGAAATATTCTTATTAAATACTTTGTTCTTTACATAGTTGAATGTGCTGACAACAAAATCACACAAAAATTATCAATGGAAATCCAATTTATTAACCCATGGAGGTCTGGATTTGGAGTCACCCTCAAAATTAAAGTGGAAAAACACACTACAGGCTGATCCAACTTTGATGTAATGTCCTTAAAACAAGTCAAAATGAGGCTCAGTAGTGTGTGTGGCCTCCACGTGCCTGAATGACCTCCCTACAATGCCTGGGCATGCTCCTGATGAGGTGGCGGATGGTCTCCTGAGGGATCTCCTCCCAGACCTGGACTAAAGCATCCGCCAACTCCTGGACAGTCTATGGTGCAACGTAGCATTGGTGGATGGAGCGAGACATGATGTCCCAGATGTGCTCAATTGGATTCAGGTCTGGGGAACGGGCGGGCCAGTCCATAGCATCAATGCCTTCGTCTTGCAGGAACTGCTGACACACTCCAGCCACATGAGGTCTAGCATAATCTTGCATTAGGAGGAACCCAGGGCCAACCGCACCAACATATGGTCTCAGAAGGGGTCTGAGGATCTCATCTGGGTACCTAATGGCAGTCAGGCTACCTCTGGCGAGCACATGGAGGGCTGTGCGGCCCCCCAAAGAAATGCCACTCCACACCATTACTGACCCACTGCCAAACCGGTCATGCTGGAGGATGTTGCAGGCAGCAGAACGTTCTCCTTGGCGTCTCCAGACTCTGTCACGTCTGTCACATGTGCTCAGTGAGAACCTGCTTTCATCTGTGAAGAGCACAGGGCGCCAGTGGCGAATTTGCCAATCTTGGTGTTCTCTGGCAAATGCCAAACGTCCTGCATGGTGTTGGGCTGTAAGCACAACCCCCACCTGTGGACGTCGGGCCCTCATACTACCCTCATGGAGCCCGTTTCTGATAGTTTCAGTAGACACATGCTCATTTGTAGCTTGCTGGAGGTCATTTTGCAGGGCTCTGGCAGTGCTCCTCCTGTTCCTCCTTGCACAAAGGTGGAGGTAGCGGTCCTGCTGCTGGGTTGTTGCCCTCCTACAGCCTCCTCCACGTCTCCTGATGTACTGGCCTGTCTCCTGGTAGCACCTCCATGCTCTGGACACTACGCTGACAGACACAGCAAACCTTCTTGCCACAGCTCGCATTGACGTGCCATCCTGGATGAGCTGCACTACCTGAGCCACTTGTGTGGGTTGTAGGGAGGTCATACAGGCACGTGGAGGCCACACACACTACTGAGCCTCATTTTGACTTGTTTTAAGGACATTACATCAAAGTTGGATCAGCCTGTAGTGTGTTTTTCCACTTCAATTTTGAGGGTGACTCCAAATCCAGACCTCCATGGGTTAATAAATTGGATTTCCATTGATAATTTTTGTGTGATTTTGTTGTCAGCACATTCAACTATGTAAAGAACAAAGTATTTAATAAGAATATTTCACTCATTCAGATCTAGGATGTGTTATTTTAGTGTTCCCTTTATTTTTTTGAGCAGTGTATATATGTATATATATACACACACACACACACACACACACACACACACACACACACACACACACACACACACAGAGTATATAGACCAGCATAGAAGGCTGCACTCAGGAGATAGTTTTGCAGTGGTGAAAGAAACTCGTTAATTGCGTGTAAGTCCGACGTAGGTTTCAGGTAGATACCAGTTGTCAGGGACCTGGGTCATTTTTGGATCGTTTTTG
The DNA here is from genome assembly GCF_028390025.1 of Pseudophryne corroboree. Classification (NCBI taxonomy): domain Eukaryota; kingdom Metazoa; phylum Chordata; class Amphibia; order Anura; family Myobatrachidae; genus Pseudophryne; species Pseudophryne corroboree. Next base: position 795,911,061 of record NC_086446.1, on the reverse strand, counting down.
TAATCACCCGTACCTTTTAAAAAGGATCTTCCCCTAAAGAGCTCACACCCATAACACTGCATCCTTCGAAATTGGACAGGTCGAATTGTTACCATCTGTGTCAGGGATGGGGAACCTTCGGCCCTCCAGCTGTTGTTGAACTACACATGCCACCATGCCTTGCTACAGTTTTGTTATTTGGCCATGCTAAAACTGTTGCAGGGCATGCTGGGATGTGTAGTTCAACAGCAGCTGAAGGTTCCCCACTCCTGATCTATGTGAACTAATATCAACTATATGCATCATGTTTTATAACATTCTGTATTAGCAACCTCTGTTTTCACACCAGGAATAAAACTTTCGGGTATCTAATTTAATACCAGTTTCCTGAATATTTTATTTTATAATATTTTATTGTATTGTGTAACATTGAGTGACCATTTGCAAAAAGGTATAGTACCTGTTAAGAAAGTAGTAGCACACCTGGTGTATTTTTTCGTGTTTATATATATATATATATATATATATATATATATACACAGGTTGAGTATCCCTTATCCAAAATGCTTGGGACCGGAAGAATTTTGGATATCGTATGTTTCCGTATTTTGGAATAATTGCATACCATAATGAGTTATCATGGCGATGGGACCCAAGTCTAAGTACAGAATGCATTTATGTTTCATATACACCTTATATACACAGCCTGAAGGTAATTTTAGCCAATATTTTTAATAATTTTGTGCATTAAACAAAGTGTGTGTACATTCACACAAATAATTTATGTTTCATATACACCTTATACACACAGCCTGAAGGTCATTTAATACAATATTTTGAATAACTTTGTGTATTAAACAAAGTTTGTGTACATTGAGCCACAGAAAACAAAGGTTTCACTATCTCACTCTAACTCAAAAAAATCCGTAATTCGGAATATTCCGTATTTCGGAATATTTGGATATGGGATACTCAACCTGTATATATTTATTCCTTTTGATATCTCCTCGCTGGTTACTCACGGATGGTCTCATCTCACTCTCCTGTTTTCCTCGCTGCGTGTTTTGGCGCCGCACACAATAATAAATGATGTAATCGGGTCTCTGACATGTAAGTGCTGTAGTCAGCGATACATACTTACCTACTGTTTTGTATACACCAGTAACCTGTTATTACTCACAACACATGAATCACTATGTGACCAGTTAGTGATGTCATTTGCTCAGAACCATCCCATGTCACCTAAGCGCAACCTCATGGGAATGCAAGGTATGCCAGGGACAGCTTTTCCCATTCAGTACTCTCTCTGCATGGATGTGATATGATCATTTATGCCGACATTCAGAATTTCATCACTGACGAAATGTTGACTTGATAGAGCATTGACACATAGTCCCTGGTGGCCCAGCCGTAAATTACCTGCTCCAGCGGCATCTTCTGGGTCCCAATGATCATGTGAGTGTCATTACTGTCAGAGGAGCATTCTCACGAGTTCTCTGGCTTTATCCCTTACCGTAATCCTTACCCATTACTTTCTGATCTGAAACTACCAATAGCCAGAGATTGGCGCAGGGACCAGCCACCCCGCTGTAATGGCCACACACCCTGCTGCTGCTGTTGGAAGCCTGACCAGCATCATGTTGTACGTATGTGGGACAAGGTTCATGTGGTCTCATTTCCATCATTTCTCTAGAACGTTCTGCAGCATTTTATGAATTTGTTTTTCCGCTGGCTATATAATGTGCCAAGTCTTCTTCACATACAGGAACAAGGCCTGCTGGCTGCCAGTTGTCTCAACTAGAACTGGGGTTTCATAGGGAAGGGGGTGAGACTATAATAAATTATCCACCTCTGTGTACGACCAGTATCTTAGTTTGAAGATCTCATCTTGTAGGAGACTTGGGGCAGCACGGTGGCACCGCTGAGATCACAGGCATTCCCTGACCTGAATACAACAATAACAAGACCATGTTCCAAAATTACAAAATAACCAACAGTGGACGGGCTGTCATCTGGCATTAGGAAAACAGGAATCTTCAGTTTTAAATTTTATGAGTATTTACAAGTGTTGTGGTTATCAACTGTGAGTAGACTAGACTTACTGACCACAGATCTGGAGTCAATCGGTAAAAATGTACCATATTCTGGGGGAAATGTCTCAGAGCTTGGAGAGAGACAAAATACCAGCCAATCAGCTCCTAACTGCCAGGTTACAGGCCATTGGTTGGTACTTTATCTCTCTCCAAGGTTTGATAAATCTCCCCCTCTTTACGTTAATATGCCACACTCAGGAATCAAACAAGTGCTTGTAAAACCCTTTATCACCTTCCCCGGCCCTCCTCCTCTTCCTCTAGCTGCTCTAACGCTTCTGGGGGTGACAGAATATATAACAACGTGTCAGAAAATTGTAAGTAACTTTTTGTTCGTTTTGTAAAAGTCGGCATGTTATCCCGGAGCGTATGTATTGTACGTCTATTTTAAATATACAGTATGTCTTCCTTTACTGCAGTGAGAAAGTAGTCTAGAAAATTTGTTCTTTTATTAAAAATATAAATACATCTATATGTGAGAGAGAGAAATCACTGGCGCTCAGGATAGGTTAATGAATCAGACGCATTTACAATGAGCCATCGACCATTCCGAAGAGTCACTTAAATTACTTCCACCTTTTCTTAAATAGTCACCAGAACTGAGAGAGGAGGAGAAGCTGATGAGGTGTAAACGGTAATAGATTATCAATCAGGGACAGGAGCAGGTAAGTGCCAGACAGCAGAGGCTGAGCGGATTAGGCCGCGGCCGCCACGTGGAGTTTGCGGTTATTTGGGATGGAGCTTGGCCCGAGCACTCTGTAGCCTTTTCTCTTCCTGCAGGTTCCGGATGCAGGCATTTCGGCTGATGGGCTGGACGTGAGACATGGGAAACCACCCAGACTGCAGATCAGCGAGCCGTAAACCATGCAACCATCCTGGAATGAGACGTGACAAATTAGCCTAGAAGTCATGCAATCATGTAATATTCAGGGGTCCATTTACTAAGATGGAGATAAAATGGACGAAGATAAAGTACCAACCAATCAGCTCGTAACTGCTATGTCACAGGCTGTGTTTGAAAAATGACAGTTAGGAGCTGATTAGCTTGTACTTTATCTCCATCCACTTTACCTTCTTCCAAAGCTTAGTAAATAGACCCTTCAGTCTGATAATACGTTATTTTAACACTTTTTTTTCTAGGGGAGATTTAGTGGCAGGCCAGACTGACCATGGGGCAGATGGAGCTAAAGCCCTAGGTCTCCACATAAAGTAGGCTCAGATGACGGACCAGCCGGTCGGCCATAAATAACAAGTATTACATTTGCATTTATATTTTTCTCACATAATGATGCAATTTTTATACTTTTAGGTATTTAGGAGACACTGCTGCTGGATTTTATTGCTCGGGTGTTATTTAGGTGCAATGCGGTAATCATGAAGCAGATGGAAATGTGAGAGATTCTGGAACTGTAAAGTTTTGGCCAATTTAATTCTATGCTAGGTTGATAAGGGTGTAATAGTTCCCACTTCTTTCTACATGCACAGGGCTCCCTCTACTGGTAGAAACTGGGATTACAGCATGGCTCATACTACATGGAAGATTAATACTTTGGGGGATATTCAATTGGCTGCAAAAAAAAACCCAAAACTTTTATTCACAAAAACCAGACCTATTCAATTATTCACCATTGATAATTCTCCATAGGTTTTATTGCAAATTTCTTTTCACCACCTCTGAGCAGGTGAAAAGTTAGGGAAAATCCCTATTTTAAAAGGTAAAAATATTAGGATTTGGGGGGTCATTCCGAGTTGTTCGCTCGGTAAAAATCTTCGCATCGCAGCGATTTTCCGCTTAATGCGCATGCGCAATGTCCGCACTGCGACAAGTAAATTTGCTATGCAGTTAGGATTTTTACTCACGGCTTTTTCATCGTTCTGGCGATCGTAATGTGATTGACAGGAAATGGGTGTTACTGGGCGGAAACAGGCCGTTTTATGGGCGTGTGGGAAAAAACGCTACCGTTTCCGGAAAAAACGCAGGAGTGGCCGGAGAAACGGAGGAGTGTCTGGGCGAACGCTGGGTGTGTTTGTGACGTCAAACCAGGAACGACAAGCAGTGAAATGATCGCAGATGCCGAGTAAGTCTGGAGCTACTCAGAAACTGCTACGAGGTGTGTAATCGCAATATTGCGAATACATCGTTCGCAATTTTAAGATGCTAAGATTCATTCCCAGTAGGCGGCGGCTTAGCATGAGCAAATCTCCTAAAATCCGCTTGCGAGCGAACAACTCGGAATGACCCCCTTGGTTCAGAACCCCTGGGACACCCCCTTAATGACTAATTAGGCACTTAAGAAGTTAAAGTGCTGTAAAGTGAGCTTCCGCTTTGCAGCATCACTTTACTGCACAGGGTCACAGTGCAGAACATGAAGGACTCGTGACCGACAGTGCTCACCGCAACACAGAGGCCCGGCTCCTGGCACTGGTAAGTATGTTTGTTTTTTTTGTAAAGGTGATCAGCTTGTGTGTCCATTGGCCACACAGAGCTGATCACACTGGGCAGGGGCCAGAGAAAGCTGGTCAAAAGGCTGCAGATCGCAGTGCTGCCCTGTGATCTCGCCAGCCTGAACTGGCGTAATTATCACACGGCACACTGCAGAGTTTTTTCACATTTTTTTTAGTAAATTCAGCCACATCGCATTTCCCAATATAAGTATGGGGAATGCGATCTGGGTTACTAAAAAAAAAATGACAATTAAATGGTTTGGAGCGGTTTTTCCCCAAAAATTGCTCCAAATGCCCTTTAATACATTCATTGACACTAAAATAATGTGAAAAGGGTGTGAAAATAGAAAACTCCCTTTTTCACATTATTTTAGTACAAATAAATGTTAATAAATAGGCCTCTTAGTGACTTATTTCTATAATGCCGTTGTCTGAGCAGGGCACCTAATATACCAAATTAAAGCTCTTGGTCTGTAGATGTGCAGAATTATATCGGCTTTGTAATTGGTTGCTTTGTTCTGGAGTTACGTGGCAAAACGTCCTCTTGCTGTTTACAATGCATCACCATTGTGCTCTGGAAAATGTGACAGTTAGTGAACTCTCCCTGTGCACCTGTTGAGTAACGTGGAACATGTGACCCATGTGGTGGTCTGGAAACTGTGACAGTTATTTGCAGCCAACCACTAAGCAGGGATTTTTTGAAATGTTCCCCCAGCAAACCTTTGCTAGTTAGTGTTAATTGGCCAATAATGACATGTTATTTTTGTGGTAAAAAAGTGCAAAATTATGGAAATTGGGGTACAAGGTATGGAACAGGTATATTGAGGTGCTTGAGTAAGACAAGTGTTTTTAGGCTTGCAGGTGGGAGTAATCGGGACTTTTTGGATTTTAAAGTGGCTTAAAATGACCCAAATATATATTCATACCCATTTTTATGTACCACTGATTTAATGTTAGCACTTTTTTTTTTTTAGAAAAACACTTGCTTTCTATTATTTACTTTTTTACTTTAAAAAAAATGCTTATAACAGCTATTTGACCCAATTTACGTACCCAAATACTTTTATTAGGACCACTAATACACTTCTATACTCTTATTTTGCCTTTTTGGGGTACAGGCAGATTTCCCCATTGTCACCTACAATTTTCTCTGGTTTTGTCGACAAGAACTATTAGACAAATCCCGTCTTTGGACACTTGCAATTGGATAAGCTGAAAAACGGGATAGTGCATACTGGTGAAAAGAAGCATTTTCACGCGATAGGTGCAAAAGTCTACTTATCCAGGAAGTTAGTAGTTTCTTTGAGGAAGCCCCCATAAGAGGAGCGAAACGCGTCAGAAGTAGACCATTGGACCCTTGTACCAGCTTATTTGCACCCCTACAATATACCATCATCCAGCGGTACTATTCGTGGATCAAACGGAGATTGGCGGAATACAACCGTGACTGAGGTGTCTGTATACGGCACTTGGAGACGTGTACTCAGAGAGCCTGGAAGTCGGGTAAACAATCAGCACAGCAGGCGCCAGTGAAGCGCCGTTCCCGCAGCTTGGAAGTCGGGTAAACTATCAGCACAGCAGGCGCCAGTGAAGCGCCGTTCCCGCAGCCCGAGACCGTCTCTCCTGTCATTGGACTCTCCCGTGATACAACCACTGGTGCAAGCTACACGTAAGGCTCCAGTGTGGAGCGGTTATTCTGCACAATACTATCTTCCTGGTTAAGTGGTAACATATTGAGGAATTCCAATACATAACCACGTTTAAATATGTTATTCACTACATGGGTGCGAATTATAGTTGGTCAATTGATTTTTTAATCCAATACATGGACTGATTTTTATTTTTAAAAATACTCTGTGCACAGAGTTTACCTGAGATCCACCTCCTATAGTTAGGTAATATATTTGTTAGTGATTTTATTTTGACCGGTCTAATAGTTCATTGTAAAGTGTATATATATATATATATATTTATATGTATTATTAAAAAATATATAGAATATATGAATTTATCCATTTGTCCTTATTGAACTTTGAGCCATATCATACTATTTACAGCGCAAGAGGGGATTAGTTCAGTGTTCTAGTGTTACCGGAGACTATAAAGTGCCGGTTCTTTTTTACTTGATTTACCCCAAGTCAAGCTCTCTCCTGCAGCTTGAGTATACAGTATTTGCAGTATTATTTATATATAATTTTTTAATATTTGTAATTTGACCATCAAATTATGGTGATGATATATTAGCGCCTGGTTACATTCCTTTGTATTGTGGCAAAAGTCTACTTGCAGTAAATGCAGAATATCCAAAATTTCCTAGGAAATTACTTCTCAGTATTTAATCATATTCTGTATGCAGATGGCTACACAGTGCCACTTCCCTTATTCTGCATGCAGAGTATCACTTCCCTTATTCTGTATGCAAATATGTCTGCACAGTACCACTTCCCTTATTCTGTATGCAGAGTATCACTTCCCTTATTCTGCATGCACAGTACCACTTCCCTTATTCTGCATGCACAGTAACACGCCCCTTATTCTGCATGCACAGTACCACTTCCCTTATTCTGTATGCACAGTACCACTTCCCTTATTCTGTATGCCAATATGTCTGCACAGTATCAATTCCCTTATTCTGTATGCAAATGTCTGCAGAGTACCACTTCCCTTATTCTGTATGCAAATATGTCTGCACAGTACCACTTCCCTTATTCTGTATGCAGAGTATCACTTCCCTTATTCTGTATGCAAATATGCCTGCACAGTACCACTGCCCTTATTCTGTATGCAGAGTACCACTTCCCTTATTCTGTATGCAAATATGTCTGCACAGTACCACTTCCCTTATTCTGTATGCAGAGTATCACTTCCCTTATTCTGTATGCAAATATGCCTGCACAGTACCACTGCCCTTATTCTGTATGCAGACACATGCACAGTATCACTTCCCTTATTCTGTATGCAAATATGTCTGCACAGTGCTACTGGCCTTATTCTGTATGCAGACCATGCACAGTTCCACTTCCATTATTCTGGATGCAAATACCACTGCTATCAATTGCATGTAAACTGGTGTATACAGTATATAATGTAATTTGGCATTTCTACATGCATTCACCCAGCGAATAACACTTATTTGCTCCCACTCACGACAACAGGACTTTCTTCGGGCTGCACCCACTCTGTGGAATGTCCTACCACGCACAATAAGACTCTCCTCTAGTCTCCACACCTTCAAGTGTTTCCAGAAAACTCACCTCTTCAGACAGCTCATCAAATTACGGAACTGCATAACCTTCATGAACTTTTCTGCCCGATTACATCCCCTCTATGCAGTCTATATGAACCCTCACATATTTATCATTATTCACTTTCCCATCCTCCAGACTCCAGGCCAACATTGCAGTATGACCATATCATACATCCAGGGCCATCTTTTCGTATGGGCTCAGTGGGCAGTTGCCCAAGGACTCCAGGAGTATAAGGGCCTTAGGCTGATAGCTGAGTGACCCCTTTTTCCAGACGTACCAGATTTTTGAAAATCGGCCATGGGGCACCGGAGATATTCGACTTCAAAGCAGTGGTCCCTATCCGAGCCTGTGAATTGCTCTTCCCAGCCAGATATCTTGGGTTCTGTCTGACTTAGAGTTTTTATGAGGGTATAATCCAAACGCTGAGACTCTCCTCTTTCACTGGACAATGGCAGCTTGTCTCTACTATGCCCAGAACCAGAGATATCAGCCTTCCAGCAGCTGGTCCCTGCTCCAGCTTCACACACCCGGCATGCAGTTTTATATTGTCATCGGAGGATTGCTCGGATTCCTGAACTCTGGTCCCCAAGTCCCCAGTACCTCCTGACAGGTGTCCCCAGTACCTCCTGACAGGTGTCCCCAGTACCTCCTGAAAGGTGTCCCCAGTACCTCCTGAAAGGTGTCCCCAGTACCTCCTGACAGGTGTCCCCAGTACCTCCTGACAGGTGTCCCCAGCACCTCCTGACAGGTGTCCCCAGCACCTCCTGACAGGTGTCCCCAGCACCTCCTGACAGGTGTCCCCAGCACCTCCTGAAAGTTGTCCCCAGTACCTCCTGACAGGTGTCCCCAGTACCTCCTGAAAGGTGTCCCCAGTACCTCCTGAAGAAATCTGCAGTCATACAAGCTGCCCTCCCACTGGAAAATGATGAATATTAAGCCTACTCCAATATCCACCCCTCCCCTGTGTATTAAACCCCCCCTACCACCCTGTAAGTCATGTACCAGGGCCCCTTTATTCAGCCCAATGCCCCCTTCTACAGTTTAGTGTTCTCCCTCCCATCTCCCACCATCTGTGCAGTAACGGAGTAATTAGCAGAAATTACTGCCCCAGCTCCTACATGCAGAGCAGAAGATAGAACACCCCATACTGGCGGCAGGACATCAAAGCTGCCGCTGACAGCACCCCCCACCCCTACCGCTGGAGGATGGGTAGGGGCCCCAGTGCATTGCTGTGCCCAGGGGCCTACACTGCTGATAAGACGGACGGCCCTGCATACAGCTCACCAAGAACTTCTACAAATTTGTCCAAATGCTTTAATCATCGTGAGCAAGAGAACTCCCGGTGTGGTCACAGAAACAGACGTAGCACCTGTAACATGCATGTGGCCTTATGTGTATAAGCATACTTACCGTCATCGCTGTTCTGCGTCACCATCAGGATATCGGCTTTCTCCAGCGACAGCTCGTCATTTTCACGCGATTTATAGGACTTTAAGCACTGCATCTGTGACAAGCCTGGGGATGGAAAACATGGCAATGAGCAACGTCTCTTACAGGGTCACTTAGTATTTGGGCGTAGTACAAAAGGTCGATCATGTGGATTTACGGTGCACAGATGGGTACCCTAACCCTAAGGCAGCGGGGTCAGAGATAGCACCAGGGTGAGGGGCGAGCAGGCCATGTGCGGTGACCCCATGGCAGGGGAGCCATGACCAACCGGGCAAAGCACCCTAACACAGACACCCACAGTGAATGGGATCTCCCTGTAATATTGGGACCCAGCCACAGCCTGGACAACACGCTCTAGAACCCTCAGGGAATCAGGGGGCAGATGTATTAACCTGGAGAAGGCATAAGGAAATGATAAACCAGTGATATGTGCAAGGTGATAAAGGCACCAGCCAATCAGATCCTAACTGTTAATTTACATATTGGAGCTGATTGGCTGGTGCCTTTATCACCTTGCACTTATCACAGGTTTATCACTTCCTTATGCCTTCTCCAGGTTAATACATCTGCCCCCAGGTCCACAAAAATGATGTGTTGGATACAGAGACTGCAGGCCCTTGGAGAGCAGAGATGGACAATACAGGCAATTTTGGATACACTTAGGTAGAGTATGTATCTAACCTATGACAAGATATGGGGCAGAGAAGTGATAAAGCAGTGATAAGTGAAAGGTGATAATGCACCAGCCAATCAGCTCCAATATGTAAATTGACAGTTAGAAGCTGATTGGCTGGTGCGTTATCACTTTCCATTTATCACCGCTGTATCTTTTCTCCAGGCTTAATACATCTGCCCCATACTGTAGGTATAACAATACATTTACAAATATTGCAACAATTTATTTTTTTGTAGCTAATTCATTATTTCATTTTAGGAAGGAAGGATGTTCTTTTAAAAGGAATTGTTGGGGACATTCTAGAACATCCTTTTTACCCCTGCAACAAATAGGAAACGGCCGATGACAATATAACTACAATGCAGCTCCCAGGGAAAACTACAATACAGCCCCAAGGTCACACCAGTGTGGTATCACAATATGTACAACAGGGAGGGGGCTGCAACATTAGGGGAGTAACGGAGAAGAGGAGCCCCCTTATCCTGTCCTCAGCACAGCAGGCTGGTGATACAATAGAGGGTTCCACAGACCACTGGGTCCAGGATTTGTACAGGGCAGGATCCTACTGTATAGGTGACGTTCAGCATCTCACCGTGATCCCGCATGAAGTCGATCTCCTCTTTAGGGGGCGATAGTGCAGAGATCCATCTCAGCTTCTGGCTCCTGGGGACAGAGAACGTTCCACCAGTTATTTATTATTTATTTAATAACAGTTTCTTATATAGCGCAGCATATTCCATTGCGCTTTACAATTGGAACAACAGTAATAGAACAAACCTGGGTAAAAACAGACAGACATAGAGGTAGGAAGGCCCTGCTCGCAAGCTTACAATCTACAGATATATTACATTCTCAGCATTAACAAACGACACAACCACATGGAAGAAATTTCAATAACAATCTACAAGGTAGACACGGAATAAGAAAAAGGCTCTATCGTCACTCTTCCCTATCTAACAAAGGGTTAAACATCAGAGAAACCAGATTTCTCTAGCCTAAAGGGCCCTACACACTTGCGATCCGCCGCCGAGCTGCCCAACGGCGGATACGGCCGACCCAGTGGCGGGGGGGCCGTGACGGGGGGAGTGAAGTTTCTTCACTCTCCCTGTCAACCGGCTCCGTAGCAGTGCAGGCAAATATGGACGAGATCGTCCATATTGGCCTGCATGCACAAGCTACGGGGCACCAGCGATGAATGAGCGCGGGGCCGCGCATCGTTCATCGCGGGTGCCTCCACACTGAAATATACGAACGGTATCTTGTTCATTAATGAACGAGATCGTTCATATCTTTCACAAATATCGCCCAGTGTGTAGGGGCCTATTACCCTATTTGGCACACTTTAGGGCCACCCTTGGGGGCCTAATCATTATCACGTATGGGCCTGTTACACATGCTAGTTTCCGCATGTATTAAGTAACGGGCCCACTCCTTACAATGGGCCTGATACAGCTGCTATTCAAAAAATTCAGAAATTTTGCCTGCAGGAACCTCTGCCATCTTCAGATGATGTTAGTTCCGAGCTTCCCGCTCCTTCCTATGGTCAGGAAATCTGGGTTGCGAAGCGGGAACTGTTCGTATCCCTCTTTCCCGCGTCCTCTGGCACGCGCACCAACAGTGCTGGATCAGACGAGGAGGTAAGTAGGAGGTGTAAGCTTCTGCCACTAATCATCTGTGGACTCAGCAGTGGTCTCGCCAGGATGGCTACTTTTCGGAGCAATATAGAATTGCTGTGGTCTTTTAGTATCCACTGCCGCAACTCACCCTAGATAATGAATACGCCCCATTAGACTCTACGGGGATGTCTGCTTAACTCGATTCACAGCTGAGATACAGCGGGGTGACTGGAGAGAGACTTGGATGGGGGGGGGGGGGGTTGTGGCTGTATCAGTGGGAGTCATCTCATCAGATGCCAGGTGGCTCATACGAGTGGTACGCTAGTGTTGGTTGCTGTGGGTTACAGCACATCTGTACAGCATGATTAGACGAGACGCTGTGCCTGGAACATCAGTGCTCACATGTAGGTGTCTCGGGTGCTTGTGTGACCAGTAGAAACCATTGCACCACTCTGCGATAGTCCCAGCTGTTGAAGGAGAGCGCAACCCGTCCTATTCTGAGACATCCATTATGGCTGAGCGTAAATACAGTGACGGCCTGTAATCACACCTAAGCAACTGCAGGCCACAATCCCCCCTATACTTCCACAGGCACAAATCGCTGGCTCAGCCCATTTTATACAACCACCTATGCTACTATGAGGAGATCCAGAAAACATGCAGAGCTGCGAGACCCAAGGATGAAGGGAAGAATAGTGGACTTGGGAGTCTAGTGCAGAAAGATAAAGTACCACTCAATCAGCTAACTGACATTTTCCAAACACAGCCTGTAACATGGCAGATAGGAGCTGATCGGATGTTACTTTATCTCTCTCCAATGCTTAGTAAATGGACCCCATAGCTTTTTACATGAAGTATTCAGGGATGTTTCATGTTAGCAATCAGCCGGGTGAATAATCAGAATAAACACTCACTGGGTCTCCGTCCGGAAGATGTACTCTGTCTCTCGCACGTCCTGAGCTGCGCCAGCAGCGCTATCGCGCAGGAACACACGGAAAATGTTCTTCTGGTTGGAGTGCAATTTAATCTCGCATCGTTCCACCCGGAATTCGGAGGAGTGATCAAACACCACGAAACGTCCTCCCCTAGAACACAGAGAGGACATAGGTTAATGTGGTCACGTATGATGGGGACAGAGGCGTCCGTGTAACCATTTATCATAGACACTTTCCCCATCCAGTGGTGGAGCCAGGAGCTATGTCACCTGCAGACAGCACCTGCCCAGGCCTCCCCCTCCCCACATGCTCTATCCCATACATAACAGCAAGAGGGTCTCCCTCACCTGCAGACAGCACCTGCCCAGGCCTCCCCCTCCCCACATGCTCTATCCCATACATAACAGCAAGAGGGTCTCCCTCACCTGCAGACAGCACCTGCCCAGGCCTCCCCCTCCCCACATGCTCTATCCATACATAACAGCAAGAGGGTCTCCCTCACCTGCAGACAGCACCTGCCCAGGCCTCCCCCTCTCCACATGCTCTATCCCATACATAACAGCAAGAGGGTCTCCCTCACCTGCAGACAGCACCTGCCCAGGCCTCCCCCTCTCCACATGCTCTATCCATACATAACAGCAAGAGGGTCTCCCTCACCTGCAGACAGCACCTGCCCAGGCCTCCCCCACCCCACATGCTCTATCCCATACATAACAGCATGAGGGTCTCCCTCACCTGCAGACAGCACCTGCCCAGGCCTCCCCCACCCCACATGCTCTATCCCATACATAACAGCATGAGGGTCTCCCTCACCTGCAGACAGCACCTGCCCAGGCCTCCCCCACCCCACATGCTCTATCCATACATAACAGCATGAGGGTCTCCCTCACCTGCAGACAGCACCTGCCCAGGCCTCCCCCTCTCCACATGCTCTATCCCATACATAACAGCATGAGGGTCTCCCTCACCTGCAGACAGCACCTGCCCAGGCCTCCCCCACCCCACATGCTCTATCCATACATAACAGCATGAGGGTCTCCCTCACCTTCAGACAGCACCTGCCCAGGCCTCCCCCTCCCCACATGCTCTATCCCATACATAACAGCATGAGGGTCTCCTTCACCTGCAGACAGCACCTGCCCAGGCCTCCCCCACCCCACATGCTCTATCCATACATAACAGCATGAGGGTCTCCCTCACCTGCAGACAGCACCTGCCCAGGCCTCCCCCTCCCCACATGCTCTATCCCATACATAACAGCATGAGGGTCTCCCTCACCTGCAGACAGCACCTGCCCAGGCCTCCCCCACCCCACATGCTCTATCCCATACATAACAGCATGAGGGTCTCCTTCACCTGCAGACAGCACCTGCCCAGGCCTCCGCCCACCCCACATGCTCTATCCCATACATAACAGCATGAGGGTCTCCCTCACCTGCAGACAGCACCTGCCCAGGCCTCCCCCACCCCACATGCTCTATCCCATACATAACAGCATGAGGGTCTCCCTCACCTGCAGACAGCACCTGCCCAGGCCTCCCCCTCCCCACATGCTCTATCCCATACATAACAGCATGAGGGTCTCCCTCACCTGCAGACAGCACCTGCCCAGGCCTCCCCCACCCCACATGCGCTATCCCATACATAACAGCATGAGGGTCTCCCTCACCTGCAGACAGCACCTGCCCAGGCCTCCCCCACCCCACATGCACTATCCATCCAAGGCAGCATGAGGGTCTCCCTCACCTGCAGACAGCACCTGCCCAGGCCTCCCCCACCCCACATGCTCTATCCCATACATAACAGCATGAGGGTCTCCCTCACCTGCAGACAGCACCTGCCTAGGCCTCCCCCTCCCACATGCACTATCCATCCAAGGCAGCATGAGGGTCTCCCTCACCTGCAGACAGCACCTGCCCAGGCCTCCCCCACCCCACATGCTCTATCCATACATAACAGCATGAGGGTCTCCCTCACCTGCAGACAGCACCTGCCCAGGCCTCCCCCTCCCCACATGCTCTATCCCATACATAACAGCATGAGGGTCTCCCTCACCTGCAGACAGCACCTGCCCAGGCCTCCCCCACCCCACATGCGCTATCCCATACATAACAGCATGAGGGTCTCCCTCACCTGCAGACAGCACCTGCCCAGGCCTCCCCCACCCCACATGCACTATCCATCCAAGGCAGCATGAGGGTCTCCCTCACCTGCAGACAGCACCTGCCCAGGCCTCCCCCACCCCACATGCTCTATCCCATACATAACAGCATGAGGGTCTCCCTCACCTGCAGACAGCACCTGCCTAGGCCTCCCCCTCCCACATGCACTATCCATCCAAGGCAGCATGAGGGTCTCCCTCACCTGCAGACAGCACCTGCCCAGGCCTCCCCCACCCCACATGCGCTATCCCATACATAACAGCATGAGGGTCTCCCTCACCTGCAGACAGCACCTGCCCAGGCCTCCCCCACCCCACATGCGCTATCCCATACATAACAGCATGAGGGTCTCCCTCACCTGCAGACAGCACCTGCCCAGGCCTCCCCCACCCCACATGCGCTATCCCATACATAACAGCATGAGGGTCTCCCTCACCTGCAGACAGCACCTGCCCAGGCCTCCCCTACCCCACATGCACTATCCATACATAACAGCATGAGGGTCTCCTTCACCTGCAGACAGCACCTGCCCAGGCCTCCCCCTCCCCACATGCTCTATCCCATACATACAAGCATGAGGGTCTCCCTCACCTGCAGACAGCACCTGCCCAGGCCTCCCATACCCCACATGCTCTATCCATACATAACAGTATGAGGGTCTCCCTCACCTGCAGACAGCACCTGCCGTAATGTGTAAAAAAGGGATCGCTGTCTGCCGTAATGTGTAAAAAAGGGATCGCTATCTGCCGTAATGTGTAAAAAGGGGAATCTGTCCCCCGTAATGTGTAAAAAGGGGGACGCTGTCTGCCGTAATGCATAAAAAAGGGGACGCTGTCTGCCATAATGTGTAAAAAGGGGGACGCTGTCTGCCGTAATGTGTAAAAAAGGGGACGCTGTGTGCCGTAATGTGTAAAAATGGGACGCTGTCTGCGTAATGTGTAAAAAAGGGATCGCTGTCTGCCGTAGTGTGTAAAAAAGGGGGACTGTCTGCCGTAATGTGTAAAAAGGGGAATCTGTCCCCCGTAATGTGTAAAAAGGGGACGCTGTCTGCCGTTATGTGTAAAAAAGGGGACGCTGTCTGCCGTTATGTGTAAAAAAGGGGACGCTGTCTGCCGTAATGTGTAAAAAGGGGACGCTGTCTAACGTAATGTGTAAAAGGTGGACGCTGTCTGCCATAATGTGTAAAAAGGGGAATCTGTCCCCCGTAAGGTGTAAAAGGGTCTCTACCTGGTGTAGTGGTGCTACTGTGCGGCATAATTTGAATAATGGAGACTACTGTGCACCGTTATATAAATTGGTATTATTTTGTGGCCACACCCCTTCCCCATGAAGCCACACCCCTGTTTTTTGTGCACGCCTACGGCGCGCACTGCCCCTGTTTTACATAGAGGGAGGGGGCTCCGATGCCATTTCTTGCACACAGCACTAAAATGTATAGTTACGGCACTGTTGCCAGGTATCCATTTCTCTGGCCCTGAGCAGGTCCCCCTCACCAGATCCTCTCCAGGGTTGAGGGGGTGGACTTGGATGGGATGAGGGGGGCCCAAAGCATTTTGTCGCACCTGGGCCCACCGCTCGCTAGTTCTGCCACAGGTCTATCCCATGCATGTTTAAATTGCTCGTCTTAGCCTCTACCACCTCTGATGGGAGGCTATTCCACTTATCCACTACCCTTTCTGTGAAGTAATTTTTCCTTAAATTTCCCCTGAACCTCCCCCCCTCCAGTCTCAGTGTATGTCCTCGAGTTCTAATACTTCTCTTCATTTGGAGAATGTTTCCCTCCTGAACTTTGTTAAAACCCTTGATATATGTGAAAGTTTCTATCATGTCCCCCCTTTCCCTTCTCTCCTCCAAACTATACATATTGAGATTTCTTAGTCTTTCCGGGTAAGTTTTGTGATGTAGGCCATGCACCATTTTAGTTGCCCTTCTTTGTACAGTCTCTAATGTATTAATATCCTTCTGAAGACATGGCCTCCAGAACTGCACACAGTATTCTAGATGAGGCCGCACCAATGACCTATACAGTGGCATTATTACTTCTTTCTTTCTGCTGCCGATTCCTCTCCCAATGCAACAAGCATCTGACTAGTCTTCCTCTTTGCTGTGTTACATTGCTTACCTGCCTTTATGTCACCTGGAATAGTGACTCCTAGATCCCTCTCCTCCTCAGTAGTTTCCAGTATAGTGCCATTAATACTATATTTATCCTTTATGTCACCTGAAATAGTGACTCCTAGATCCCTTTCCTCCTCAGTAGTTTCCAGTATAGTGCCATTAATACTATATTTATCCTTTATGTCACCTGAAATAGTGACTCCTAGATCCCTTTCCTCCTCAGTAATTCCCAGTATAGAGCAATTAATACTATATTTATCCTTTATGTCACCTGAAATAGTGACTCCTAGATCCCTTTCCTCCTCAGTAGCTCCCAGTATAGAGCCGTTAATACTATATTTATCCTTTATGTCACCTGAAACAGTGACTCCTAGATCCCTTTCCTCCTTAGTAGTTTCCAGTATAGCACCATTAATACTATATTTATCCTTTATGCCACCTGAAATAGTGACTCCTAGATCCCTTTCCTCCTCAGTAGTCCCCAGTATAGAGCCATTAATACTATATTTATCCTTTATGTCACCTGAGATAGTGACTCCTAGATCCCTTTCCTCCTCAGTAGTTTCCAGTATAGTGCCATTAATACTATATTTAGCCTTTATGTCACCTGAAATAGTTACTCCTAGATCCCTTTCCTCCTCAGTAGTTTCCAGTATAGTGCTATTAATACTATATTTATCCTTTATGTCACCTGAAATAGTGACTCCTAGATCCCTTTCCTCCTCAGTAGATTCCAGTATAGTGCCATTAATACTATATTTATCCTTTATGTCACCTGAGATAGTGACTCCTAGATCCCTTTCCTCCTCAGTAGTTTCCAGTATAGTGCCATTAATACTATATTTATCCTTTATGTCACCTGAGATAGTGACTCCTAAATCCCTTTCCTCCTCAGTAGCCCCCAGCATAGAGCCATTAATACTATATTTATCCTTTATGTCACCTGAAATAGTGACTCCTAGATCCCTTTCCTCCTCAGTAGTTTCCAGTATAGAGCCATTAATACTATATTTATCCTTTATGTCCCCTGAAATAGTGATTCCTAGATCCCTTTCCTCCTCAGTAGTTTCCAGTATAGTGCCATTAATACTATATTTATCCTTTATGTCACATGAAATAGTGACTCCTAGATCCCTTTCCTCCTCAGTAGTTCCCAGTATAGCGCCATTAATACTATATTTATCCTTTATGTCACCTGAAATAGTGACTCCTAGATCCCTTTCCTCCTCAGTAGCCCCCAGTATAGAGCCATTAATACTATATTTATCCTTTATATCCCCTGAAATAGTGATTCCTAGATCCCTTTCCTCCTCAGTAGTTTCCAGTATAGTGCCATTAATACTATATTTAGCCTTTATGTCACCTGAAATAGTGACTCCTAGATCCCTTTCCTCCTCAGTAGTTTCCAGTATAGTGCTATTAATACTATATTTATCCTTTATGTCACCTGAAATAGTGACTCCTAGATCCCTTTCCTCCTCAGTAGATTCCAGTATAGTGCCATTAATACTATATTTATCCTTTATGTCACCTGAGATAGTGACTCCTAGATCCCTTTCCTCCTCAGTAGTTTCCAGTATAGTGCCATTAATACTATATTTATCCTTTATGTCACCTGAAATAGTGACTCCTAGATCCCTTTCCTCATCAGTAGTTTCCAGTATAGTGCCATTAATACTAGATTTATCCTTTATGTCACCTGAGATAGTGACTCCTAGATCCCTTTCCTCCTCAGTAGTTTCCAGTATAGTGCCATTAATACTATATTTATCCTTTATGCCACCTGAAATAGTGACTCCTAGATCCCTCTCCTCCTCAGTAGTTTCCAGTATAGTGCCATTAATACTATATTTATCCTTTATGTCACCTGAAATAGTGACTCCTAGATCCCTTTCCTCCTCAGTAGATTCCAGTATAGTGCCATTAATACTATATTTATCCTTTATGTCACCTGAAATAGTGACTCCTAGATCCCTTTCCTCCTCAGTAGTTTCCAGTATAGTGCCATTAATACTAGATTTGTCCTTTATGTCACCTGAGATAGTGACTCCTAGATCCCTTTCCTCCTCAGTAGTTTCCAGTATAGTGCCATTAATACTATATTTAGCCTTTATGTCACCTGAAATAGTGACTCTTAGATCCCTTTCCTCCTCAGTAGTTTCCAGTATAGTGCCATTAATACTAGATTTAGCCTTTATGTCACCTGAAATAGTGACTCTTAGATCCCTTTCCTCCTCAGTAGTTTCCAGTATAGTGCCATTAATACTATATTTAGCCTTTATGTCACCTGAAATAGTGACTCTTAGATCCCTTTCCTCCTCAGTAGTTTCCAGTATAGTGCCATTAATACTATATTTATCCTTTATGTCACCTGAGATAGTGACTCCTAGATCCCATTCCTCCTCAGTAGTTTCCAGTATAGTGCCATTAATACTATATTTATCCTTTATGTCACCTGAAATAGTGTCTCCTAGATCCCTTTCCTCCCCAGTAGTTTTCAGTATAGTGCCATTAACACTATATTTATCCTTTATGTCACCTGAAATAGTGACTCCTAGATCCCTTTCCTCCTCAGTAGTTTCCAGTATTGTGCCATTAATACTATATTTATCCTTTATGTCACCTGAGATAGTGACTCTTAGATCCCTTTCCTCCTCAGTAGTTTCCAGTATAGTGCTATTAATACTATATTTATCCTTTATGTCACCTGAAATAGTGACTCTTAGATCCCTTTCCTCCTCAGTAGTTTCCAGTATAGTGCCATTAATACTATATTTAGCCTTTATGTCACCTGAGATAGTGACTCCTAGATCCCTTTCCTCCTCAGTAGTTTCCAGTATAGTGCCATTAATACTATATTTATCCTTTATGTCACCTGAAATAGTGTCTCCTAGATCCCTTTCCTCCCCAGTAGTTTCCAGTATAGTGCCATTAACACTATATTTATCCTTTATGTCACCTGAAATAGTGACTCCTAGATCCCTTTCCTCCTCAGTAGTTTCCAGTATAGTGCCATTAATACTATATTTATCCTTTATGTCACCTGAAATAGTGACTCCTAGATCCGTTTCCTCCTCAGTAGTTTCCAGTATAGTGCCATTAATACTATATTTATCCTTTATGTCACCTGAAATAGTGACTCCTAGATCCCTTTCCTCCTCAGTAGTTCCCAGTATAGTGCCATTAATACTATATTTATCCTTTATGTCACCTGAAATAGTGATTCCTAGATCCCTTTCCTCCTCAGTAGTTTCCAGTATAGTGCTATTAATACTATATTTATCCTTTATGTCACCTGAAATAGTGACTCCTAGATCCCTTTCCTCCTCAGTAGTTCCCAGTATAGTGTCATTAATACTATATTTATCCTTTATGTCACCTGAAATAATGACTCCTAGATCCCTTTCCTCCTCAGTAGTGTCCAGTATAGTGCCATTAATACTATATTTATCCTTTATGTCACCTGAAATAGTGACTCCTAGATCCCTTTCCTCCTCAGTAGTTCCCAGTATAGAGCCATTAATACTATATTTATCCTTTATGTCACCTGAAAAAGTGACTCCTAGATCCCTTTCCTCCTCAGTAGTGTCCAGTATAGTGCCATTAATACTATATTTATCCTTTATGTCACCTGAAATAGTGACTCCTAGATCCCTTTCCTCCTCAGTAGTTCCCAGTATAGAGCCATTAATACTATATTTATCCTTTATGTCACCTGAAAAAGTGACTCCTAGATCCCTTTTCTCCTCAGTAGTTTCCAGTATAGCGCCATTAATACTATATTTATCCTTTATGTCACCTGAAATAGTGACTCCTAGATCCCTTTCCTCCTCAGTAGTTCCCAGTATAGAGCAATTAATACTATATTTATCCTTTATGTCACCTGAAATAGTGACTCCTAGATCCCTTTCCTCCTCAGTAGCTCCCAGTATAGTGCCATTAATACTATATTTATCCTTTATGTCACCTGAAATAGTGACTCCTAGATCCCTTTCCTCCTCAGTAGCTCCCAGTATAGAGCCATTAATACTATATTTATCCTTTATGTCACCTGAAATAGTGACTCCTAGATCCCTTTCCTCCTTAGTAGTTTCCAGTATAGCACCATTAATACTATATTTATCCTTTATATCACATGAAATAGTGACTTCTAGATCCCTTTCCTCCTCAGTAGTTTCCAGTATAGTGCCATTAATACTATATTTATCCTTTATGTCACCTGACATAGTGACTCCTAGATCCCTTTCCTCCTCAGTAGCTCCCAGTATAGCGCCATTAATACTATATTTATCCTTTATGTCACCTGAAATAGTGACTCCTGGATCCCTTTCCTCCTCAGTAGTTTCCAGTATAGTGCCATTAATACTATATTTATCCTTTATGTCACCTGAGATAGTGACTCCTAGATCCCTTTCCTCCTCAGTACTTTCCAGTATAGTGCCATTAATACTATATTTATCCTTTATGTCACCTGAAATAGTGACTCCTAGATCCCTTTCCTCCTCAGTAGTTTCCAGTATAGCACCATTAATACTATATTTATCCTTTATGTCACCTGAAATAGTGACTCCTAGATCCCTTTCCTCCTTAGTAGTTTCCAGTATAGCACCATTAATACTATATTTATCCTTTATGTCACATGAAATAGTGACTCCTAGATCCCTTTCCTCCTCAGTAGTTTCCAGTATAGTGCCATTAATACTATATTTATCCTTTATGTCACCTGACATAGTGACTCCTAGATCCCTTTCCTCCTCAGTAGCTCCCAGTATAGCGCCATTAATACTATATTTATCCTTTATGTCACCTGAGATAGTGACTCCTAGATCCCTTTCCTCCTCAGTAGTCTCCAGTATAGTGCCATTATACTATATTTATCCTTTATGTCACCTGAGATAGTGACTCCTAGATCCCTTTCCTCCTCAGTAGTCTCCAGTATAGTGCCATTATACTATATTTATCCTTTATGTCACCTGACATAGTGACTCCTAGATCCCTTTCCTCCTCAGTAATTTCCAGTATAGAGCCATTATACTATATTTATCCTTTATGTCACATGAAATAGTGACTCCTAGATCCCTTTCCTCCTCAGTAGTTTCCAGTATAGCGCCAGTAATACTATATTTATCCTTTATGTCACCTGAGATAGTGACTCCTAGATCCCTTTCCTCCTCAGTAGTTTCCAGTATAGTGCCATTAATACTATATTTATCCTTTATGTCACCTGAGATAGTGACTGCTAGATCCCTTTCCTCCTCAGTAGTTTCCAGTATAGTGACATTAATACTATATTTATCCTTTATGTCACCTGAAATAGTGACTCCTAGATCCCTTTCCTCCTCAGTAGTTTCCAGTATAGTGCCATTAATACTATATTTATCCTTTATGTCACCTGAAATAGTGACTCCTAGATCCGTTTCCTCCTCAGTAGTTTCCAGTATAGTGCCATTAATACTATATTTATCCTTTATGTCACCTGAAATAGTGACTCCTAGATCCCTTTCCTCCTCAGTAGTTCCCAGTATAGTGCCATTAATACTATATTTATCCTTTATGTCACCTGAAATAGTGATTCCTAGATCCCTTTCCTCCTCAGTAGTTTCCAGTATAGTGCTATTAATACTATATTTATCCTTTATGTCACCTGAAATAGTGACTCCTAGATCCCTTTCCTCCTCAGTAGTTCCCAGTATAGTGTCATTAATACTATATTTATCCTTTATGTCACCTGAAATAATGACTCCTAGATCCCTTTCCTCCTCAGTAGTGTCCAGTATAGTGCCATTAATACTATATTTATCCTTTATGTCACCTGAAATAGTGACTCCTAGATCCCTTTCCTCCTCAGTAGTTCCCAGTATAGAGCCATTAATACTATATTTATCCTTTATGTCACCTGAAAAAGTGACTCCTAGATCCCTTTCCTCCTCAGTAGTGTCCAGTATAGTGCCATTAATACTATATTTATCCTTTATGTCACCTGAAATAGTGACTCCTAGATCCCTTTCCTCCTCAGTAGTTCCCAGTATAGAGCCATTAATACTATATTTATCCTTTATGTCACCTGAAATAGTGACTCCTAGATCCCTTTCCTCCTCAGTAGTTCCCAGTATAGAGCCATTAATACTATATTTATCCTTTATGTCACCTGAAAAAGTGACTCCTAGATCCCTTTTCTCCTCAGTAGTTTCCAGTATAGCGCCATTAATACTATATTTATCCTTTATGTCACCTGAAATAGTGACTCCTAGATCCCTTTCCTCCTCAGTAGTTCCCAGTATAGAGCAATTAATACTATATTTATCCTTTATGTCACCTGAAATAGTGACTCCTAGATCCCTTTCCTCCTCAGTAGCTCCCAGTATAGTGCCATTAATACTATATTTATCCTTTATGTCACCTGAAATAGTGACTCCTAGATCCCTTTCCTCCTCAGTAGCTCCCAGTATAGAGCCATTAATACTATATTTATCCTTTATGTCACCTGAAATAGTGACTCCTAGATCCCTTTCCTCCTTAGTAGTTTCCAGTATAGCACCATTAATACTATATTTATCCTTTATGTCACATGAAATAGTGACTTCTAGATCCCTTTCCTCCTCAGTAGTTTCCAGTATAGTGCCATTAATACTATATTTATCCTTTATGTCACCTGAAATAGTGACTCCTAGATCCCTTTCCTCCTCAGTAGCTCCCAGTATAGCGCCATTAATACTATATTTATCCTTTATGTCACCTGAAATAGTGACTCCTGGATCCCTTTCCTCCTCAGTAGTTTCCAGTATAGTGCCATTAATACTATATTTATCCTTTATGTCACCTGAGATAGTGACTCCTAGATCCCTTTCCTCCTCAGTAGTTTCCAGTATAGTGCCATTAATACTATATTTATCCTTTATGTCACCTGAAATAGTGACTCCTAGATCCCTTTCCTCCTCAGTAGTTTCCAGTATAGCACCATTAATACTATATTTATCCTTTATGTCACCTGAAATAGTGACTCCTAGATCCCTTTCCTCCTTAGTAGTTTCCAGTATAGCACCATTAATACTATATTTATCCTTTATGTCACATGAAATAGTGACTCCTAGATCCCTTTCCTCCTCAGTAGTTTCCAGTATAGTGCCATTAATACTATATTTATCCTTTATGTCACCTGACATAGTGACTCCTAGATCCCTTTCCTCCTCAGTAGCTCCCAGTATAGCGCCATTAATACTATATTTATCCTTTATGTCACCTGAGATAGTGACTCCTAGATCCCTTTCCTCCTCAGTAGTTTCCAGTATAGTGCCATTAATACTATATTTATCCTTTATGTCACCTGAGATAGTGACTCCTAGATCCCTTTCCTCCTCAGTAGTCTCCAGTATAGTGCCATTATACTATATTTATCCTTTATGTCACCTGACATAGTGACTCCTAGATCCCTTTCCTCCTCAGTAGTTTCCAGTATAGTGCCATTATACTATATTTATCCTTTATGTCACATGAAATAGTGACTCCTAGATCCCTTTCCTCCTCAGTAGTTTCCAGTATAGCGCCAGTAATACTATATTTATCCTTTATGTCACCTGAGATAGTGACTCCTAGATCCCTTTCCTCCTCAGTAGTTCCCAGTATAGAGCCATTAATACTATATTTATCCTTTATGTCACCTGAAAAAGTGACTCCTAGATCCCTTTTCTCCTCAGTAGTTTCCAGTATAGCGCCATTAATACTATATTTATCCTTTATGTCACCTGAAATAGTGACTCCTAGATCCCTTTCCTCCTCAGTAGTTCCCAGTATAGAGCAATTAATACTATATTTATCCTTTATGTCACCTGAAATAGTGACTCCTAGATCCCTTTCCTCCTCAGTAGCTCCCAGTATAGTGCCATTAATACTATATTTATCCTTTATGTCACCTGAAATAGTGACTCCTAGATCCCTTTCCTCCTCAGTAGCTCCCAGTATAGAGCCATTAATACTATATTTATCCTTTATGTCACCTGAAATAGTGACTCCTAGATCCCTTTCCTCCTTAGTAGTTTCCAGTATAGCACCATTAATACTATATTTATCCTTTATGTCACATGAAATAGTGACTTCTAGATCCCTTTCCTCCTCAGTAGTTTCCAGTATAGTGCCATTAATACTATATTTATCCTTTATGTCACCTGACATAGTGACTCCTAGATCCCTTTCCTCCTCAGTAGCTCCCAGTATAGCGCCATTAATACTATATTTATCCTTTATGTCACCTGAAATAGTGACTCCTGGATCCCTTTCCTCCTCAGTAGTTTCCAGTATAGTGCCATTAATACTATATTTATCCTTTATGTCACCTGAGATAGTGACTCCTAGATCCCTTTCCTCCTCAGTAGTTTCCAGTATAGCGCCATTAATACTATATTTATCCTTTATGTCACCTGAAATAGTGACTCCTAGATCCCTTTCCTCCTCAGTAGTTTCCAGTATAGCACCATTAATACTATATTTATCCTTTATGTCACCTGAAATAGTGACTCCTAGATCCCTTTCCTCCTTAGTAGTTTCCAGTATAGCACCATTAATACTATATTTATCCTTTATGTCACATGAAATAGTGACTCCTAGATCCCTTTCCTCCTCAGTAGTTTCCAGTATAGTGCCATTAATACTATATTTATCCTTTATGTCACCTGACATAGTGACTCCTAGATCCCTTTCCTCCTCAGTAGCTCCCAGTATAGCGCCATTAATACTATATTTATCCTTTATGTCACCTGAGATAGTGACTCCTAGATCCCTTTCCTCCTCAGTAGTCTCCAGTATAGTGCCATTATACTATATTTATCCTTTATGTCACCTGAGATAGTGACTCCTAGATCCCTTTCCTCCTCAGTAGTCTCCAGTATAGTGCCATTATACTATATTTATCCTTTATGTCACCTGACATAGTGACTCCTAGATCCCTTTCCTCCTCAGTAGTTTCCAGTATAGTGCCATTATACTATATTTATCCTTTATGTCACATGAAATAGTGACTCCTAGATCCCTTTCCTCCTCAGTAGTTTCCAGTATAGCGCCAGTAATACTATATTTATCCTTTATGTCACCTGAGATAGTGACTCCTAGATCCCTTTCCTCCTCAGTAGTTTCCAGTATAGTGCCATTAATACTATATTTATCCTTTATGTCACCTGACATAGTGACTCCTAGATCCCTTTCCTCCTCAGTAGCTCCCAGTATAGCGCCATTAATACTATATTTATCCTTTATGTCACCTGAAATAGTGATTCCTAGATCCCTTTCCTCCTCAGTAGTTTCCAGTATAGTGCCATTAATACTATATTTATCCTTTATGTCACCTGAGATAGTGACTGCTAGATCCCTTTCCTCCTCAGTAGTTTCCAGTATAGTGACATTAATACTATATTTATCCTTTATGTCACCTGAGATAGTGACTCCTAGATCCCTTTCCTCCTCAGTAGTTTCCAGTATAGTGCCATTATTACTATATTTATCCTTTATATCACCTGAAATAGTGACTCCTAGATCCCTTTCCTCCTCAGTAGTTTCCAGTATAGTGCCATTAATACTATATTTATCCTTTATGTCACCTGAAATAGTGACTCCTAGATCCTTTTCCTCCTCAGTAGTCCCCAGTATAGTGCCATTAATACTATATTTATCCTTTATGTCACCTGACATAGTGACTCCTAGATCCCTTTCCTCCTCAGTAGTTTCCAGTATAGCGCCATTAATACTATATTTATCCTTTATGTCACCTGAGATAGTGACTCCTAGATCCCTTTCCTCCTCAGTAGTCTCCAGTATAGTGCCATTATACTATATTTATCCTTTATGTCACCTGAGATAGTGACTCCTAGATCCCTTTCCTCCTCAGTAGTCTCCAGTATAGTGCCATTATACTATATTTATCCTTTATGTCACCTGACATAGTGACTCCTAGATCCCTTTCCTCCTCAGTAGTTTCCAGTATAGTGCCATTATACTATATTTATCCTTTATGTCACATGAAATAGTGACTCCTAGATCCCTTTCCTCCTCAGTAGTTTCCAGTATAGCGCCAGTAATACTATATTTATCCTTTATGTCACCTGAGATAGTGACTCCTAGATCCCTTTCCTCCTCAGTAGTTTCCAGTATAGTGCCATTAATACTATATTTAGCCTTTGGGTTTTTGAGACCCATGTGCATGATTTTGCATTTTTTAGCATTAAACTGTAGTTGCCACGTTCATGACCATTTCTCAAGCCTAGATAGGTCATCAATAATTTGTTTTACCCCTCCCGGTGTGTCTACCCTGTTTCATATCTTTGTATCGTGTGATGTGTTGTTACTAGTATGGAGTACGATTAGAAAATTGCAGTTTTTCTTTCATTTTTGATAAGGATTAATGATTCAATTATTTCATCAATAGCCTTGCACCATCTCCTTGCCTAAGGCAACTGTATATGTAGTGTGGTTTACTGAGTCACTGTAAGTTATTGGCTCACCACTCTGATCTGTAACTCTACCTTCACTTCAGGTTCCCAGCAACACCCCCCCCCCCCCTTTCCTGACATGTTATTCATCATCTTCACCAAACCTCCAACATCCTTCCCCATTGTACTCTCTTAATCCACCATTCCGGATACACAGTCACCACTCCCCCCCACTCCCCCGCATCTTCTTAACCTGCCTACCCATGTTATTCTTTATTCATTTATATATACTAGCTGTTCTCCCCCATTCTTCGTACGGGAGTTTCGGATTGTCACGTTTGTACATATAAATGAGTGTTAAAAATTGAGATAACACAGATTATACTCACTCTCTCACACGAGACAGTAGGAGACAGTCATTGAAGAGATGCAGGTAGACAGGCCGACTTGTGACCTTCCACTTGAAGCTGAGAGAATTGAACTCCAGAGACGTGACCTCTCCGTGTTTCACGAGACGACGAGACTGGGAGATCAGGGGGAAGATCTGGAAGACAAGAAAACCCATTCAGATCCTTTCTGTAAAACTTATCACATCCTATATGCAGCCTTACTGGCCGGAGGGAATCTGCCCAGCCCGAGCGTCACATCTCGCAAAAGAGAGCTGTTGTTGTTGTTAATAGTTTTACATATACACATTTTTACGCAATTAAATCATGTTTCAGATCTTTGCAGACAGAGATACTGGTTGTTTGACTTCTAATCATAAAACGTGTATTCACATACAATGACATGTATAGCTTACATGACAGTGACATGTGCACCCGTGTTAGAGCGTGTTTTAATGTGACGAGACCTACACTATATGGACAAAAGTATTGGGACACCTGACCAGTACACCAACAGGGGCTGTAATGATGTTGCATTCAAATACATATACTTTAATATGGAGTGTGTCCCCCTTTTGCAGCTAAAGCAGCTTCTTGGAAGGTTTTCCACAAGATTTTTGAGTGTTTCTGTGGGAACTTGCGCCCATTCATTCTGTAGAGCATGTATGAGGTCAGGCACTGATGTTGGACGAGAAGGCCTGGCTCGCAATCTCCGTTCCAGTTCATCCCAAAGGTGCTCAATAGGGTTGAGGGCAAGGTCAAGTTCTTTCACACCGAACTCAAACCATGGGCCTAATTAAGACCAGATCGCTGTTGTGCGAATTTGCAAGGGCAGATGATTATCAATGGATCATAGTACACATGTGCGAGGCCAAACGGTGAAAAAATCCAGCAACTTTTTTGATCACTAGGCGTATGCAAGTTGATTGACAGGAAGTGGGTGTTTGGGGGGTGGTAACTGGTCATTTTCTGGTAGTGTCCAGAAAAATGCAGGTGTTCCCAAGCATTCGATAGAATATCGGGCAGTGTGTATGTAGATATATCGGGCAGTGTGTATGCACCTTTAGAACACAGAATATCAGAACTAGATACATGTATTAGGTTTCAATTTCAAGAATAACACTATAAGCTTACAGTTACAAAAACAGTTACAAAGTACACACAAATTACAGACAATTTCAGAGAAAAATAAAAAGGATAAACCACAGTTCAAGTCACCTTCCAGAAGCGAACAAGGTTGGAGTAAGGTCGCTCCTGAAAGAAGTTGGACATTCTCGCCGTATGGCTACCTTAGCGAATGATACAATCACCGACAGACACACATCTTTATCTTTCGAGTATTGCTCCTTGACACACACCCACCCTTAGGATTTTTAACTCTTACAAAAACAAAAGTAATTGACTTAAAGATTTGGAGTAAAACTGAGGAAAAGTTTTCAGCGTGG
This sequence comes from Pseudophryne corroboree, assembly GCF_028390025.1. Taxonomy (NCBI): domain Eukaryota; kingdom Metazoa; phylum Chordata; class Amphibia; order Anura; family Myobatrachidae; genus Pseudophryne; species Pseudophryne corroboree. Next base: position 795,882,097 of record NC_086446.1, on the reverse strand, counting down.
GCATCTTGCCGGGCATCTTACGGTATATGTCGCAAAAAGGATAGGGGTATGTTTGACCCCTTTCGTCACTCTGAGCCAAGCTTACTCCTCTTGACTCAGCTTTCTCCCTCTTTCTATTAGAACATAAGTTTTCTCTTGAGCAGGGCCCTCCGCCCTATTTGTACTCATATCTGCATTTATGTCGTCTACCTTTTATGTCCCTGTCATCATGCCTGTCCTGCTTTCCCCACTGTCTGGCTCTGTGGAGCACTGTGGTGGCATCAAGGACCAGGAGACACCAGGCTAGGGTTTGCCCCGGGGACTCACCTTGCATTCAAACTGAATCTTCTGATTTAGCAGTATCAGCTCCTCTGTGTCCTTCATCCGCTGGACACTCTCATTGCAGTCTCTGATCAGCTGTCAGACAGACACATCATTAGACACTGAGTTACAGCATTTTATAGCGGGCAGGACAGACCAGTTGGTCCACAATGTGCAATGTGAGACTTGGCCTCAAGAGATATTGAAGAACGCTCAGCCAATTTGTGTTTACAGCCAATATTCATAAGAAGGGAGGCAAGCGAGTCACAATTTCATCCCACAAAATGGCTGCCTCCACCAGGCCTCGGTGATTGCAAACTGATAGGCTGCAAAGTTTAGCCCGTACATTGGAGAAGGAGAGGAACAAAATAGAAACCATCGATAAAACCATTTGCATTGTAGTAAAATATGTGACCTTTGCTCGAAGAATGAGAACATTGTAATCTGCGGTTTTTCATGGGTTTGACAAAACGGAAACCTCCCGCACTATATTTAAAACAAAAAAAACACATCACAAAAAACACATCACTAAGTGAGGCTGTATTTGCCTCTGTGAGTCAGATCCAACAACTCAAGTGTTCTACCAGCTCAAGAGGCCCCTTCTCGTCAGGTTACCTAGCCCCAAGTGGTCTGTATCTCTTACAAGACAGTGCAGAGACTGCACTCAAATATACAGTCAGCTTTGCCTGGGATACAGCGTCTCCTGTAACCGGGAATTCTGTTATTCCGTTGTAAGAATATATTAGGAAATTCCCATATTAGTCGGTAGAAGGAACATGTAACTAGGCTTGTGTATTCCTGTTTTTAAAAGAAACTGGTTAAAAAATTATGTTTTTATATTTTTTGTGTGTTTTTTTTTAAAAAGGACCCAACCAGTGGTGCAAGTAGAATTTTTTCTTAGTGGTACTGATAGTAAAAAGGGGAGTGGTCACGTGTCATGAGGGGGTCACATGAAACTAGGGGAGTGGCTATATGACAATAGGGGCATAGCCACATTATGCCACAAACCGTAATGCCCCTTACACATTATGCCAGACACCATAATGCCCATTACACATTATACCACACACCGTAATGTCTATTACATATTATGCCACCGACACCATTTTATGACACACACACACACACACACACACACACACACACACACACACACACACACACACACACATTATGCCCCAGCAATGGGCCGGTGGTACGGAGTACCACCAGCATATTTCTTAATGGTACTCCGTACCACCCTACTTTCAGCACTGGACTCAACTGTTTGCAAGTTAGAAACATATTTTGTTTTCATTTTTAATTAATTAATTATTTAAATAATAGGAAACACAAAAAGTCACTATATGGCTGGACTGGGAGGGAGTCGGGCCAGTAGCCAAATCAGCATTTTGACTATGTTGTTAATTCTTCCAAATGTGAGCCGCAAACGTCAGATCATAACTGTGAACCATGTTCAGCTTGTTTTCAAGTACTGTATCTACCAGTGACTAATCTATACATAGTCGGGGCGGCTCTAAGGTAAGTCTAGGCAAACGCAGATTGATCAAAGAACGCAGATTGATCAAAGAGGGATTGGGGGGGGGGTAACAAGTAGCTTAAACTGTGATTAAGACACTAGAAGTTCCTGGAATTTTTTTTGTTTCTTTCCTGCCCTTATAGCATAAATGCCTAAACATTTCCACAGTGTATCTTATGGTGAATTAGGAGTGTGAAATAGCATCTATTAAAATTCTACAAACTGTTGCCAAAATTCCATACATTTCTAGGCACAGTGCCGGGACTTGAAGATTTGTTTTTGGAAGATTTACATTCAGAATGATGACATTTTGTGCCACACCCTTTCTGGAAATGGTTTGGTCCCGGTTTGTGCAAGATGGACCGACACCCCAGATCATAGCCTTGTGTTCTGTATAGAAAATGCTATTCTCTACTTGCAAGTTATATTTAAAGCAATATTTTACAATCCATGATATACTGTAATAAAGCTTTAGGGGGTAATTCAGAGTTGATTTCAGCAGCAAATTTATTAGCAGTTGGGCAAAACCATGTGCACTGCAGGTGGGGCAGATGTAACCTGTGCAGAGAGAGTTAGATTTGGGTGGGGTGTGTTCAAACGGAAATCTAAATTGCAGTGTAAAAATAAAGCAGCCAGAATTTACCCTGCACAGAAACAAAATAACCTACCCAAATCTAACTCTCTCTGCACATGTTACATCTGCACCCCCCCCTGAGCGGCGGCTGTGACAAATCCTCCTGCATATGCTTATCTGTAGCCGCTGCTCTCCCCCTATTCCTCCTCTCAGCTCCCTCAATGTCCCTCATCTCAATCTGATTTTTTTTAAAGTCGGATTGAGATGGTCGGAAAGGGGACCAAATTCTGTCAGATTTGGTCCTGTTTCCGACAGAAGCACGCGGATCGGCAGCTATTCCGCCGATCCACGTGCTTTCAGACAAGTCGATTTCCCCGACTTGTCGGATCATTTTGGGATATATTGAATAGGTTGGAACCCTTCCTGACCTAAAAAAGTCGAAAACTGCGTCTTTCCGACAGACGGCAGCTTTTGACTTCAATTGAATATACCCCTTGATCTACTGTATAATAATAACAACATGAAAGAAAAAAAATTAAATGAACTCAAAATTAAAATGATGTTGATTTAGAGACCCAAGACCCACCAAGGACTACACAACGCATATTCTCCAATGAAGCCACACACATGCCTTAATCGCCAAAGCATTAGACAAGGGATTGAGAAAATGTTGACATAACAGTAAAGAAGAAGAAGCACAGAGAAGAATAATCCTAAATACAGCCCAAGGCAACATCATAGGTCATCTCTGACAGAATCCGCCATATTGTTTTACCTTCTCCAGCGCATTGTGCGCTTCGGTGGCTTGTGTCTCCTCAGTAGATCCTGGCGCTGATCTCTTCAATATGTTCTATAGGTGGGGAGAAAATCAGAGGAGGACAATTGGAGAGTTATTGAACGTTGAGGTGGCCCAGGTGACAGCCATTTATATGGACACAGGTGTCAGGTGAGGTCTGGAAAACCTCCCCAAACATCACATACACCTGCCATGATATACAGCCTGCCAATGACACAGCACTAGGATGAAGACCAGCAATATCGACCATGGAGATCTGGTTGGGCAATTTGATGGTTACTGAGCAAATTGGCGAAACGCGCCACCAGACTCTACATACAACAGGTGAGTAATGATGGTGGGAGAAGTTACCTGTAGGAGCAGGCGGAGACGGGTGATCCGCTGGAAGGGGAGTATGAGGAAGGATTTCAGGCTCAACCTCTGGCACACGGGGTCACTTTCCAGTTTGGCCAGGACTTGCTGAAACTTCGGATTGTCGCTCCTACCACACAAAGACAAGCTCATTGCCTGGCACGCTTCAACATGGAGAAAATACAGCAAAATGACTATACAGCCCGATGTCTCAGGACATGCTCTGCACTGAGGAACCCCAGGCCCTGGATTTATTATAACAGGTGAGTTATTACATGGATAGGACAGGTCTCCTTACATCAGCCTCTGGAAGGTCCGGTCTTGGTAGCTCTGGTTGGTGACGTACGGCAGGTAGACCCTGCGGAAATCCTGCTCGTGACTTATCACCACGTCGCACACCTGGAAGTTGTACATGTTGCTCTCAAATTCTTCTTCCAAGTCAAAGAGGAAACTGGTAAGAGGGAGATAAATCAATTTGTCAGAACAACCATTTTTGTCAGTTTTACGGCATATAGGAGCAAATGGTCAATTGTCATTTGCTCTCATTCATTACCAAATTTTCATTCCAACCAGCCAGATCGGACAATAAATCTTTAGGTGTATGGCCAGCTTTAAAGAAAAAGTTACATTCACTATAGAGCACAGTACAAAGCAGTACTACAAACAGGGCAGACACAAGTCATGTAACTTACATAGTACCAACAGTACAGAAAGAAAGAGGGTAACACAACACAAGTAGTGATTCAAAAAGGTTAACAATGCAAAGGAAGGCAATCCAAGGAAACCAAGAGTAGACCTGGGAAAGTAGCATCGCCAGATAAAGGAAAATCAGACGTAGAAGGAGCATTATAAGAAGAGGAAGACGCGAACCTGTTCATGAGACCTTACATCCTACAGGGGAAGATCTAGGGGGTGAAGCAAGCAAGGGGGCAGCAGGGAGGGGCTAGGCGGTGGTCTGATAGGCTTTGCTGAACACGTGAGTTTTGAAGCAGCATTTGAAGCATTGGAGGCTGGGGGACAGTCTGATACAGTGAGTGATAACATGGCAGAGAGGGGGAGCAGTGAGGGAGAAGGTCTTGAAGGCTTCAATGAGAAATGGTCATCAGATGGAAGGAGAGACATTGGTTGCTTGCTGAGCAGAGGAAGCAGAAGGGATGGCCATCGGTGTGCCTACCATGGATGGCACCATCAATGGTGATACTATGCAATAGATGACCATCGATGCTTTCACAAACAGATGGTCATCCCTGTACTTTCACCTACTGGCCTGTGGGCCAATAAGAACCCAGGGGCAGGGCTTTATGGATGTCAGGTAGCGGAGCTATGCCCATACCAGCACTCAGTAGAACAAAAACAACATCATCAGGTGGTTATACAATTGATGGCATAAAACCATCTGGTTCTTCCCCATCAATGGCAAAAGTATTCAACATTGACCATAAACCATCGATGATTTGAAGCAAGAGCGGGCGAGAAGGGTGGAAATGAAGCAGGATTGTGGTGCACAATAAGGTTGCAGATGTAGCGCAGAGAGAAGAGGGCAAGAGATTTTCAGGTGATATTGAGGGATTTGAATTGGATTCTGTACGGACTGAGTAGAGGAACTGGTAAAGGAAGGAAGTAGAATCAGAGCAGCTTGTGAGGAAGAAGAGGATAGAATGAAGAGAAAAGAGGTTGTAAGAGGGAGGAAAAATAGTTGACATTCAGGGCAAGTAGATTAGTGTTTTGCAAGAATCAGTAGAGAGGATGGGTCTAATCCTGATGCTGCTTTGTCAATGTTAAAGACAGAAGAAGGAGAGGGACAGGATGTGGAGAGTGAAGGGAAGAAAGAACAATGCTCAGGCAGTGAATTTCAAGAGTTGAGGTTATTGTGCTGTAACTGGTGTCAAGAGTGTTAGAGGAGGGGTACAGCAGAGAGGGGTGCAGACTCGAGAGGGACCAAAGACAAGGAGTTCTGTTTTGGACATACTTAGATTGAGAAAGTATTGGGACATCCAGCTGGAGATGTAGGAGACACACCTGGAAGTCTGAGAGAGAAGAGAGGGAGTGAGTGAGGTCAAGAGGAAGGGGGGGGGGGGGGGGAATATAGTTGGGTGTCATTGGTGTAGAGGTAGTACTGTAGACCTAAAATGAGAAGGTGCTAAGGATGGAGTATTGTGGAACCCAAATGAAGAGAGGACACATCTGTAGGTACTGGGTAACAGTGCAGGATGATAGAACAGCAGTTGTAATGGAGGTAATGACAGGTCTTACTGGGGGTAAGTGGAAGACCATTGTCTCCCACTGTGGCACTTCTCACACAGTTCCAAGATGGCCCCGCACATGCCCTGTAGTAGCCTTGGTGGCCATCTTGGTACAGGGAATGAAGCTTCCCCAGAGTAGCAGCAACGTGAAGTGTGTGCAGCTGTGCACTCCACTTTCAACAGGCAGGACTATGAAGTTCAATAATGATATGAATGCAGCAAAGATCGATGGTCCATGTTGTCAAAGCCTGCCAAGAGGTCCAGAAGGGGGACCGTAGAAAATATAGTGAGGGAGGAGCCTGACAGGCTATTTCAAATCAGATTAAATTGTAGTTGTGAAGAAATTCCAGGATTTTGGAGATTTGTAAATAAAAGACTTGACAAAGGTTTGTTTTGAAAGGGAGAGGGTGGAGTTGTAGGAGGAGGGATGAGTGAGACTCCCTCTACAGGTGTTCAATTTAGTTAGAGGGGTTGCCAGTGGGTATGTTGGAATTGTCCAGGATTCCAAAGACAGGAAGAGGGGAATACAGGCTTTAAAGTTGTCAAGTGAGGTTGGTGGGCAGCAGAGAACACAGGTTAAAGGTGGACAGGGGAAAAAAAAAAAAAGATTATTAGCATTCACCACAAAGGAGTAGAATGAGTGGGAGGATTCCCAGAGAATGTCCCAGCAGGTGCAGCTGGAAGATAGAAGGCTGTCCATGACATGACCTGGGTGGTTACCAGGTCTGGTGGAGTGGATGACGGAGTAGGCTCTGTAGAAAACAGTGCTGGAATAGGTGTTGTCAGAGAAGGAGTGCCACGTTTCAGCAATGGAAAGGAGGTTAAGGGACTTGGAGATAAATAGGTCATGGATGGTTGCCAGCTTATTGCAGACAGATCAGCCATTTCCAGGGTCATGGGGACAAGGTAGGGAGGGAATGCGGTTGTAAGATTAGTGATGCATAAAGAGGACAACATATGGGTTAGGGATATGGGCAAGATCAGAGTGTGGGGAGAGGATGCGGCCCAGGGGCAGAGAAAAGAGATGTTGGGAGGTGGAGGGCAGGATGGGTCCAGGGACAAGGAGCAGAAGAGATGTGAGGAGGTGAATTTGGGAGCAGGAGGTAAGGAGAAATTTGGCATAGGGGCTGAATAGTGGGTGAGGGGAGAAGGAGAGAGAAGAGGTAGGGAGTGCGTAACATTGTGAGGGGGGTCAGAAGATGAAAGGGGAGGTAGAAGAGGAGGAGTGAGGAGGCACAGCTGGAAAAGGGAGGTGGAAAAAGAGGCCAGGTGGGGGGTAAGGCTGGTAAATCAGAAGACAAGGATACATGGTAGGTGTTAGGGCGGGTGAGAGGAAATGGTTGAGTCTGTGGGTAGACGGAGAGGCAAAATTAGAATGGAGGGTGTATGGAGGATAGAGCGTAAACAATGAAGCCGAAGTTGAACAATAAAGTAAATGAAGGAAGTCGAGGAGTCTACACTAATAATTATACAGTGACAATGGAGACATATCATTCCAGGGCCAAATACAAACACAGGAGCTAGTGAGAAACATCAACAAAGCAGCGCCACCCAGAGGCCAAATTACTGTGAAACAGTTTCTTAAAAAGTAATCTAGTTTCATGTGATTGAGGCCAATACCAAAACTGTAGCCAAAGGCTGCAGATCACTCACTCAGAGCTGGCGTCACGGACTTCTGACAGGCGGGAGAACAGCCACTGACGGTCCTGGGCACCCACAACCTCTTGGAGTTCCGGGCTGCGCTGAAAGTGATCGACTGCGATATTCAGACTGCGCAGGTAGAGGGCCTCGGACATGATGAGCTCAAACTTAGCCTGAGAGCGAGAGAGACATCAGACAAAGCTGAGAAATCCCACAGATCAAAGCATGGAACTCAACTGACACACAAAAATGAACGGAGAGAGAGGAAAGTGAGAAAGAGAGGAGAGAGAGAGAGCGAGAGAGGGAGAGAGAGAGAGAGAGTTAGAGAGAGGGAGAGTTAGAGAGAGAGTTAGAGAGAGAGAGAGTTAGAGAGAGAGAGAGAGAGAGAGAGAGAGAGAGAGAGGGGGGAGGGAGAGAGAGAGAGAGAGAGAGAGAGAGAGAGAGAGAGGGGGAGGGAGAGAGAGAGAGAGAGAGAGAGAGAGAGTTAGAGAGAGTTAGAGAGAGAGAGAGAGAGAGAGGGAGAGAGAGAGAGAAATGAGAGAGAGAGAGAGAAATGAGAGAGAGCAAGAGAAAGATGAGAGAGAGATGAAAGAGAGAGAGAGAGAGAGAGAGAGAGAGAGCGCGCAAGAGAGAAAGATGTGTGTGAGAGAGAGAGATGAAAGAGAGAAAGAGAGAGGGGGGAGAGAGAGAGAGAGAGAGAGAGAGAGAGAGAAATGAGAGAGAGCAAGAGAAAGATGAGAGAGAGATGAAAGAGAGAGAGAGAGCGCAAGAGAGAAAGATGTGTGTGTGAGAGAGAGAGAGAGAGAGAGAGAGAGGGGGGGGGAGAGAGAGAGAGAGAGAGAGAGAGAGAGCGAGCGAGAGAGAAAACTTTGGTGCAATAATAGTTACCGCTTGCTTAAAACAACATCATTGGATGTATACAATTGTAACAAGTCAGCATTTCTGCCCAGTTCATGTTAACGTGAGGTCAATTTTTTTAGTATACCATTATTTATTGCATTCTTACAACTTGTTGGGGTCACAGATAGGACTTTTATTAGGTAGTCTATAAAAATACAATTATATAACACGAATAATAGGAAGGGCAGTAAATTTAGTGTGTATACTATATAAGGAATGGAGGATTCCGTGAAAAATAAAAATGAAAGGCCCAAATGTATTACGCCTTAAAAGTGATGAAGTGGAGACGGATAAAGAGTGATAAAGTACCAGCCAATCAGCTCCAAACTGCCATGTAACAGGCTGTGTTCGAAAAATGACAGTTATGAGCTGATTGGCTGGTACTTTCTCTCTCTTTATCCATCTCCACTTCATCACTTTTTAAAGCTTAATACATTTGGGCCAAAGTTCTAAAATCTGCCGATAGGGGAAAATACTGTGTGGCGCTGTACAAGGGAAACTGCAGGGAAAGGTCCCAACAAATGAATAACTACGAGAAACCTAACTTGAACTTTTTCCTCTTTGTAAAAACTGTAAAGAAGATGAACGGACCTGAAATTTTTATTCCAAAATCCAAAAAGTGTGCACGGCACTCGAGAGCAGAAAATTCACATATATCTAAAGGGGTTGCAGTTATGCGACCGGCAGTCAGGAGACCGCCGCGCACAATACCGGCCTGAGTCCCGCCCATGCACAATCTCGATGGTTGTCATGCCGACCAGCAGGGACTATACCCACAACCCCCATAGAGTGGGAATAGAACCTGTGGCGAGTGCAGTGAGCCCGCAAGAGGCTTAGTGCATTCACCCCCTGCTGGCATTCCATCCGTGTCCTCGTCCCCCGCGCTGGCATTCCGCTGCCGGCGTCGGTATGCTGACCGGCGGTCTCCTCACTGCCGGTCACGCATACCACACCCATCTAGAGTGCACTTTTTTATTTTATTTGTCCTTACTTATGTACTTAACCCATAAAAAAAAAAAATGTAGTTAACTAAGTCGCCCTGCCGATGTTATTTGAAATTCACTAAGTGAAGAATCGCCCTTCTTCTGATGTAGATGTATTAGGGTTGTCCATCGATGGTTAATGATTTTTAGCCATCAGGGATAATACCATTACTGGTTCAGGCCTGCCCATTGTGCAAATGAATGAACACTATGGGCCAGATGTACTAACCTTTAAAAATGGATAAACTGGAGAGTGATAAAGTATCAGCCAATCAGCACCTAACTGCCATGTCACAGGCCATGTTTGAAAAATGACAGGAGCTGGTTGGCTGGAAGTTTATCACTCTCCACTTTTCAAGGCTTCAATGCGCAATACAGAACAGAGTTTCTGACCCCTCCACTGACCATTGAGAGGAAACCACTGGTGGTTGCTATCCAACGATGGTCAATGGTCAACCCTAAGATGTTTGGATGGTGATCATTTCCAGACAATGAGACCTCTCCCGTGCTCCGTCACTGGCCCACTAACCTCCTGCAGCTTCTGCTCCTCTCGGGTCATGGACAGAAAGATGGAACTATCCCGGATCTTGGGGATGTCCTGCCACAGGGAGTCGGCGGAGGAGATGGACAGGCGCTGCAGGTAAGAGTCCTGGGAGGACAGGATCCGCCTGCGAAGTCTCGGGGAGCCGGGATCCTTTTCTTCTGCAGGGGAGTGACCCGGTTTCTGCCTTTGGATCTCCTGGTTGAGGGCGACGTCACTGTATTCTTGGTACAGTAGGTTGGCTGAGGGGGGATAGAGGCAGATTTAGAGGCAGCACTATAGTGTAGATGAAACAGGGATAACTGCCGGATAAAAGTAGGGAACTGCATTCCAATAAATTGAGACAGAGGAGTAAAACAAAAATTGCATTTCATTGACAAAGCTCGGGTAAAGGGAGACTTTGTATTGAGAGAGAACTCACATTCAGTGAGTCTGCACAATACAACTCTATAGAGGCGGACGTCCCCTTTAAATCGTATTGTAATGTCCCAGGACAAATCAGAACTTTGAAATCACATCAGAAGGGAACAGAATTAGGATTAATAAATTTATTCAGTAACTTGCTGTGTGATTATTTAGTATAACAAATAAAATAAAATATAAATGAATATCACAGCTTGTTATATACACCCATACTGTGCACATACAGCAGTCTCCTCTGCCTGTAGGGGGGGTTAGTGATCGCACTGATCGCTCCCCCTCCTGAATCCGTCCCTGGCTGAGAGGTGCACAGTGCCCCCCTGTGCAGTAGCATAAACAATACATTTTGCAAGTTTCTTTAAACCGCTTTATGTCTATAATGGAGGCCTTCTTGCAGGAAAGGGATCTTACGATCCCTTACAATCCCTCTCCTGCAGGCTCTGCCCGGCTCCAGGAAACTGCCGCTGTACGCATGGGCAGGCTCCGATGTGGCCATGATGTAACTTGCAGGGATGGCTGTGATTGCTACTACTGGCCCTGCGAGTTATAGTAAGTACATAGCGGGGAGACTTTTAATACAAAATTAAAAGGTCTGTTGTAATGCCACAATTATTAATACACATGCCCATGATGCTTTGTCTGCTCTGTGCAATGTAACATCCTTCCCCCTCAACATACAGAGTGCTGTGAACCTGCGGCAGCCATATTTGGTTGACTTCCAGAGAGTTTTTGAAAAAAAACAAAACAAAGTCATTGATTTATAGCAGGACAGGTAAGGAAAATGCATAAGCGGCACTACTACTTTAGTATACTGGCTTGCAAATGGTCACTGCTACTTTTCCTTGATGTACTATTTTATTTTAGTTACTTTTCCATGATTTTTGGTCAGATTTGTATATCACAATGAGATTATTGTCATTACTCTACACTACACATAAAGCTTCTTTACAAATCATCCAGTGCAGGGAGCACAGCAGAGCTGTTTTAGCTCTTATGGAAAGCGATATGAACACATTTGCCTAGTGATATAAACATTAAACACATGGCTGAAAAGCACAGAAAACCCCCAAAAGGCAAGTTGCTTACCATGTATGTGTGACTATATTCCACTGTGACCTCTACCTTTAATAAATTACTAGTTTAAAGGTAAGTTTACTACGGTAGCAGTACAGAGCTGGAAGGTACTACTTTCTTTCTGAAAAGCACAGAATTGGGATAGAAATCTAGAACACTGTGTTTAGTAAATATTGCGGGAACACATGGCCAACCTAACTAGTTAAAGTCTTGTGGAGGTATAAATCACATTTAAATTAGGTGGGGATTATTGTACATAATGTTTTTGCTCAGCTCACACACACTACTACAAGATGTATGTCAAATAATATCAGTGCAAATTGCCCCTTATGTATACAGTAGCTATTTGAGGTCTTCTGTGTCAGATGTCAGCACCACTTACAGGAGTTTATCAGTGTGGAGTAGCGTCGGCGAATACTGTATGATGAATCTGAAGATGGGGGAGGGACCTGGGCGCGCTTCGTCCTTTAAAAAGAAATTAAGCCAAAAAGTTAGACTGTTAATTAAAGTAGAAAGCAAACTTTTTTCTTTTTTTTTTAAATAGAAAACAGTCTTATCCCTGTTGTACTGAAAGGATACTGTCGGAGGTAAAAAAAAAAAAAAAAAAGCTTAGCACAATGGGGGTAATTCTGAGTTGATCGCAGCAGCAAGTTTGTTAGCAATTGGGCAAAACCATGTGCACTGCAGGTGTGGCAGATATAACATTTGCAGAGAGAGTTAGATTTGGGTGGGTTATTTTATTTCTGTGCAGGGTCAATACTGGCTGCTTTATTTTTACACTGCAAATTAGATTGCAGATTGAACACACCACACCCAAATCTAACTCTCTCTGCACATGTTATATCTGCCCCCCCTGCAGTGCACATGGTTTTGCCCAATTGCTAAAAAATTTCCTGCTGCGATCAACGTGGAATTACCCCCAATGTCATGTGATCGAGTAGCTTTGGCGTTAGTCTTTTCACTTGACGCACCCACCACAGCTACTGTAGGCCAGTGTGCCCATCTATGTTTCCGATCCCCTTAAGCCCATTTGCGCAGATACCTACCTTCTTACAACCGAGACAATTCCACAGTGCTGCGAGGCAGTAATTATGGGCACATGGATGACAAATCTATAGGTGGTCTACAGTATTCATTAATCTGCGTCTAAAACACAGATTGTCTATCGCAGCTTATCCCATGAATGGAAAATCTGCTATTTCCTTGGTAAAATGCATCAATATTGGCAGATTAGCGGAGTCATATTAGCAATAACAGACATAATACCGCTTGCCTGCTTCGCTTGGCCGGTCTGTGACGCGGATGTCTGTCTCACGCATGCACAATACAGTATATATATATATATATATATATATATATATATATATATATATATATATATATATATATATATATATATATATATATATTCATGCAACTATTCGAATGTAAAAAAAAAAAAAAATATATATGCCAAATATGGTGCAATCAAAATGATTTTTTTTTCCATTGAATAATTCCTGCTATTGCAGACACTATTCTGAGATGGAAGACTGCGGCAGTAATTGCACAATCCGTGTGAAATAGGCCTCCCCATTTATAGGTAAATGCAGGGGGGTTTCCAATCGCCTGGAACCCCCCCTCCTTCATTCAGCTCACACCATGATAACAATAGCAATGGTATTCTTATGATTTAACTTCAGCTGTATGTTTTAAGGATCTCCTCAGTATCCCATATTAATTGATTGGCACCAACTCTGAATCTTTTAAAATGTGTCAGCATGTAATGAATACACATGTGCACCAACTAGGAGATGTAGGTGATTGCTAGTCCTGTAGAAGTCTTAAGTATCACATTCAATGCAATTTGTATGAGGCAGACCATAGCTGGTTAAGTGCTAATTATGCCCTCTCCGCAGGTTGGCCACACTCTATTTTAAAGGGCCCCCATACATCAGCAATCACAATAAAACAATCTGCAGATTATGAGATTTTTTTTTCTCCAGATGTGAAGATTCCCCAATCCTCCAATCTGCACCCACACATTACAGATAATATACATTACAGATATTATACATTACAGATGTGTGTCAGTGATTTGCGGATCATTCTCAGCAATTACAGATCTGCCAATCTTGAGCAGCTCATCAGTTAAGGTGGATACACACTGATAGATATATCTGCAGATCAATTGATCGGCAGATATATCCATCTATGGACGGATCGGGCAGTGTGCTGTGCATAAACACTGCCTGATCCATCGGGGACTGACGTCATGAACTGGGCGGCCGTGTACACACGCCAGCCCAGTTCAGCTGTCAATCACCGCCGGACGCCGCAGCATGTGTACGGGCGGCCGGCTGGTCGCCCATACACACACAGCGATGCGCCAATATATCGGTAGATATATTTGCCGTCTGCTATGCTGATATGTCTGTGAATGACGGATTTCACAGAAGTATCGCCCGTACACACTGGCGGTTGGACCCACAATATATCGGCCAGTGTGTACCCACCTTTAGTAGAAACAGTCTGCAGATCTGCTGGTTGTTACCATACACTAGTAATCTACAGCCCCATGTCATCTGTGAAATCCAACACGCTGGACAACCTGATTTAACAATCCCGATCGATTTTTGGTTTGAATCCGCGATCTGTGAACCCCATACATTGCAGATTTATTTGCACAATCGCCTGCAAAACAGCAAATTGCCCCAATCGATTGCTGATGTACGGGGGCCTTAAAATCAAGCATTTGGAAACGACCCCTGTAGAAACTCTGCATCTACCCCCGTCATGTTTAGCATGGGGAACCCTTTTGCCAGTCAAAGCTGTAAAATCTCTGCTGCCTGCGCTACTGAGGCCATTCGTGTGCGGTTGCTGCAATACCTCCTGTGACCAACAGGTGCAAATTCTCCATTCTTCAATTGCCATCTATATATATATATATATATATATATATATATATACACATATTATATATATATATATATATATATATATATATATATATATATATATATATATATATACACACACACATATTATATATATATATATATATATATATATATATATATACACACATACATACATACATACACACACACACACACACACACACACACTGTATATATTTCATACACACACATATATAGCAGTGCTCATACATACGTACATATGTATATACAAACATGCACACCTATACACATGCTCAGACAGGGTTGGACTGGCCCACAGGGGAAACACCCGGTGGGCCCTACTGCCCAAGCCCCCACCTCCTCTAGTAAACAGGTTCCAGACTGTGCACTTGAATTATACATTATATATATGTTACATTATACTGCACAGGACTATGGTGTATTTCCTACAGTGCATTGCTGTTATTAACCTGGTACATTGTCATGCATGCACTTAGATATATTTAACAAGGTGCTCGTGTACTCTCTAATGCAGAGGTTCTCAAACTCGGTCCTCGGGACCCCACACAGTGCATGTTTTGCAGGTAACCCAGCAGGTGCACAGGTGTATTAATTACTCACTGACACATTTTAAAAGGTCCACAGGTGGAGCTAATTATTTCACTTGCGATTCTGTGAGGAGACCTGCAAAACATGCACTGTGTGGGCCCCCGAGGACAGAGTTAGAGAACCTCTGCTCTAATGGTTAGCCAAACCTCTGTGGTGGCTGGCCACACCCCCTCTGGAGACTGGCCACACCCTTAAACAAAGGCCCCTACCACTGCATTCCCCCGGTGGGCCCATCATGCCCCAGTCTGACACTGTGCTCAGACATACATATGAATATATATAACACACGTCATTTGGCAGAACGTCTCTGGACTGACCTTAGAATTACGGATTCTGGGTGTCTGGAAGTCTTCTGCTCGGCGGATTCATCTTCCTCTGCAGCAACATAAAACATCTGTCTATAGACAGTCACACATCTTCTGTATAATATTATCACTGCGTTAGTGTACAGCCGTAATCTGCTACACGCTGCACAATTCCCGGCATGCAGCCGGCCCTGACTGCTTTACAGGTCTATGTACTAAAAGCCTTCGATGGAGATAAAGTGGACGGAGATAGAGGGGTAAATGTATGAAACAGTGATAAGTGTGGAGAAGTGAGCCAGTGGAGAAGTTGCCCATGGCAACCAATCAGCATTGAAGTAACATTTATAATTTGCATACTACTATACAATTGTACGGAGCAGCTGATTGGTTGCCATGGGCGACTCCTCCACAGGCTCACTTCTCCACTCTCATCACTGCTTCATACATTTACCCCAAAGTCTCAGAGCCGGCCATAGGCATAGGCAAACTAGGCAATTGCCTAGGGCATTTGATATGCCTAGGGGCATCAGCAGCTTCTGCTGATTAAAATGATATGCGGCATGCCTATATCCTGTGTGTAGCATTTGATATGCAGATACAGCCTCAGTCTCACACAGTGTATTGGCATGCTGCATATCATTTTAATAAGCAGAAGCTGCTTGTGCACCCTAGCCACATAGCAATGCAAATAAGACGTATTTTCATTAAAAAAAAGATGCCCGACGTTACGATTGAGGCAAGATTTAGGAGGACACATCTGTATCCAAGCAGAGGCAGAGGTCACAGTGTTAGTGGCAGTGTGAGTGCTGTGTGCATGTGAGTGGGTTGGTTGTGCAGTAGTGTTCAGAATATGTGTAAGGAACATTATGTGTGTCATGTAAAAATGCATTAATAATGTGCAACATATGTGTAAGGGGCACTATGTGTGTCATTATGTGTATAAGGGCATTAATAATGTGCGGCATATGTGTAACAGGATACTACTGTATGCGTGTCATTATGTGTGTAGGGGCACTCATAATGTGCAGCAAATGTGTAGGGAGCACTGTGTGTGTCATTATGTGTATAAGTACATTAATAATGTGCGGCATATATGTAAGGGACGTTATGTGTAAAAGGGCATTAATAAAGGTTGTCATAATTTTTAAGGCACATTATGTTTATAAGGACATTAATAAGGTGTCTCATATGTGTAAGGGGCATTACTGTGTGGAATTAGGTGTATAAATGCATTACTAATATGTGGCATTATGTGTATAAGGTGCTCTACTATGTGGCGTTGCGTATAGAAAGGGCACTACTGTGTCATCTAATGTGAATAAAGAGCAATAGGGTGTGGTGTAATGTGAATAAGGAGCAATTCAGTGTGATGTAATGTGAATAAGGGGCTCTACTGTGAGGAGTAATGTTTATAAGGTAAAGTGATACTACTGTGGGATGTAATATGAATTATGGACACTATCGCATGATCAAATGTGAATAAAGTTGCAGTACTGTGTAGCGTAATTGGAATTGGGGTTACTATTGTGTGGCCATGCCCCTTGCCAGCAAAAACACACCCCTTTTTGGGCTGTGCGCCAAATGTGTGAACTGTTCCTATTTAAAATATAGGGGGTACAAACACCAAAATAAGGACTGCTATGGGTGGGGGGTAATGGTGCTGGGAAAGAGGTGCAAGGTTAGAGGCGGAACCAGCGGTGGTGCTAGGGGGCACCAGCCAAAATCTTGCCTAGGGCATCATATTGGTTAGGGCCGGCTCTGCAAAGTCTCAACCAATCAGCTCCTGTCATTTTTCAAACACAGCCTGTAACATGACTGTTAGGAGCTGATTGGCTGGTACTTTATCTCCGTCCACTTTATCTCTCTCCAAGGCTTAGTAAATAGACGCCTTAGTCACTAATATCTTGCTTGGTGCGGTGTCCGGCAAGAAGAGGATCTTACAGTCAGTGACTTAATCCCCAATCTCCGGATAATACAGAGGAACGGCCATAAAGTGCTGGTACATTTTGTGAATAACCAGTACCGGTGATGCTATAAGGAGGCACAAATGTGGGTGTTGCAAAAGTGTAAGTGCCCTGTTCTCGTCGGACGGGAATTGCAGAATTTCGGCTCCAGCGGGTGTTTGCCTCCCAAATAAAATGATGAGAAATATTCACTGCACATTTTGCTTCATCGATTTCAACGTTAGCCTAAAATAACAACGTAGCCTAGAACCTTGAAGTCACCCCACATGTAACCTGGAGTGTTTGGGCAGTGACGTATCTTTAATGGGTGCAGGGGGTGTGGAGCACACAGGCCCCTGGGTCAGGGGGACCAGCACCAACCCACCGCATCTAAATACATGGCGTGTGTAGTGAAGGGAGCCATAGGCGTGTGCACGGGGGGTGCCTGGTGCGCACAGGCACCCCCTAATGTCTGGCACCCCCCCCCCCCGCACTCCACGCCTGTGTTAATCATGAGTCTGTCACTGAAAGCTGCCGCTGCGCCCGCCCAGAGCCGTCTTAACAGCAGTGTAGGCCCCTGGGCACAGCAATGCACTGGGGCCCCTACCCACCCACCAGCAGTAGGGGTGGGGGGTGCTATCAGCGGCATCTTTGATGTTCCGCGGGGGGTAGGGGGGTTCTATCTTTCGCTCAGCATGTAGGACCTGGAAAAATCATTTCTGCTAATTACTCCTTTACTCAGAGCCGGCCCTAACCAATATGATGCCCTAGGCAAGATTTTGGCTGGTGCCCCCTAGCACTACCGCTAGTTCCGAATATGACCCTGCACCCCTTTCCCAGCACCATCACCCCTCACCCATAGCAGTCCTTATGTTGTTGTTCCTACCCCTATATTTTAAATAGGAACAGTGCGCACATTTGGCATACAGCTCAATAAAGGTGTGTTTTTGCTGGCAAGAGGCATGGCCACACAATAGTACCCCCAATTCAAATTACGCCACACAATACTGCAACTTTATTCACATTTTATCATGTGATGGTGTCCCTAATTCACGTTATATCACACAGTAGTACCACTTTACCTTATTAACGTTACTCCTCACAGTAGTGCCCCTTATTCACATTACATCACACTGAATTGCTTCTTATTCACATTACACCACACCATATTGCTCTTTATTCACATTAGACCACACAGTAGTGCCCTCTCTATAAGTAACTACACACAGTAGAGCACGGTATACACATAATGCCACACATTAGTAATGCCTTTCTACACATAATACCACACAGTAATGCCCCTTACACATATGACACACACTATTATTGCCCTTATACACATAATGGGGGTAATTCTGAGTTGATCGCAGCAGCAAGTTTGTTAGCAATTGGGCAAAACCATGTGCACTGCAGGGGGGCAGATATAACATTTGCAGAGAGAGTTAGATTTGGGTGGGTTATTATGTTTCTGTGCAGGGTAAATACTGGCTGCTTTATTTTTACACTGCAATTTATATTTCAGTTTGAACACACCCCACCCACATCTAACTCTCTCTGCACATGTTATATCTGACCCCCCTGCAGTGCACATGGTTTTGCCCAACTGCTAACAAAATTGCTAATGCGATCAACTCAGAATTACCCCCAATGTCCCTTACACATATGCCGCACATTATTAATGCCCTTATACACATGACATGCATAATGCCCCTTATGCTGAACACTATTGCACAACCAGCTCTGCTTGGATACAGATGTGTCCTCATTAATCTTGCCTCAATGCGCCATGCAGCAGGAGATGCCTGGCGTGAGTCACATGGAAGCACTACTAAAGTCGGGAGCCTTTTTATGATGAAAATGCATCTTATTTGCATTGCTATGTGGCTAGGATGCACAAGCAGATTCTGCTGATTAAAATGATATGCGGCATGCCTATATACTGTGTGTGACTGTGGCTGTATCTGCTTACGAAATGCTACACACAGAATATAGGCATGCCACATATCATTTTAATCAACAGAAGCTGCTGGTGCCCCTAGGCACACCAAATGCCCTAGGCAATTGCCTAGTTTGCCTATGCCTAGGGCCGGCTCTGCCTTTACTGCACAAATGGGGCGGGAAGGAGAACACTAAACTGTAGAAGGGGACATTGTGCTGAATGAAGGGGCCCTGGAACATAACTTCCAGGGTGGTATGGGGTGTTTAATACAGAGGGGAGGGGTGGATAGTGGAGTGGGCTTAATATTCATAATTTTCCGGGGGTCAGGGCAGCTTGCTTTACTGCAGATATCTCCAGTTCCTGGAAATAGTTTTGTTAGCTTTAATGGGATAAAAAAAACTAGAGTCCCACCTTTCAGGAGATACTGGGGACTTGGGAATCAGACTTCAGGAACTAGAGCAATCCACCAACAAATATATAAAACTGCATATTAGGCGTTTGGAGCTGGAGCAGGGACCAGCAGCTTGAAGGCTGATATTTCTGGTTCTGGGCATAGTAGAGACAAGATGCCAGTGTCCACTGAGAGGGGAGAGTCCCAGCTTTTGGAGTGTACCCTCAGAAAAACTCTAAGTCAGCCAGAACCCGAGATATCTGGCTGGGAAGAACAATTAACAGGCTTGGATTGGGACCACTGCTTTGAAGTCGGATATCTCCGGTTCCCCTGGGCCGATTTTAAAAAATCTGGTACCCCTGGAAAGAGGGGACCCTCAGCTATCAGCCTAGGGCCCTTTAACTCCTGGGGCCCTTGGGCAAGAGCCCATTGAGCCCATACGAAAAGACGGCCCTGCGCCCGCCGCCGCCATGGACAATATAGTAAATAGAGGCACATGCTGGTGTCACGAATGGCAGCCCAGCGGGTGACTGATGTCAAGCGCCGCCTCCCGCCCCGCTCTTCAGTCTTTTTCTGC
Source organism: Pseudophryne corroboree (assembly GCF_028390025.1). Lineage (NCBI taxonomy): Eukaryota > Metazoa > Chordata > Amphibia > Anura > Myobatrachidae > Pseudophryne > Pseudophryne corroboree. The sequence continues at coordinate 795,862,091 of NC_086446.1, read as the reverse complement.
GGCAACGCACACGCAAGGGGGTAAGTGAGAGCAGCTCCTTCCTTCTCATGGGGGTGGACGGCGGCAGTGGCGGGTCCAGTGGGGGGAGATCGGTACGCGGGTGTCTTTGATTAAAGATGCTGGCCGGGCGGGCTCTCGCTGACTCGGCAGGGGCTGGCAGTGTCTGTATGCAATTATAGTGGCTGTGTTTTTTGTGAAAGAGATGTGTGTGTACACTACAGAATGTATACTATGGTGTCAGCTGTGTATCTGTTTACTAGTGTACGTGTGTACTGTATGTATGCATGTTGTGTACTCCTGCTATGTGTGTTTATGTATGTAAGTATATCATTTATGTGTATGTACACTATTATGTGAGTTTACTGTGTGTGTGTGTATGTGTATGTATGCTGTGTGTGTTTATGTGTACTATGTGATATATATATATATATATATATATATATATATGTGTTTGCCTCTGCGCTGTGTCCTCACTGTCCTGTAACTGCTGCCGCCAGCCACGCCAACTTCACAGGCCCAGCCCAGGTAGCGTTCCTCTCAGGAGGAATCGGAGCGGCCGCTGAAGTGTAGGACACAGCTGAGCGAGCCTGAGACAGTTCAGCACTCAGCAGAGAGTATATAGGTGCATACACACTGGACGTTTCTGCCCAGCGTGTATGCACAGGGATGATCGCTGACATCGCTGGGCTGAAAATCGCCCAGCAATGTCAGTGGGGGTGCATGGCTTTCCATAACAGGACGCTATGGAAAGCCGTCCACCGCACTGTTCATCTGCTGGTAGGCGCGCATCAGCGCTCATCGCCGGGGCATACACACTGGGCGGTTTTGAGCTGAAAGCAGGTCAACACACCAAAAGTGACCTGCTCTCAGCTCACAATCGCCCAGTGTGTATGGGCCTTAAGACACACGCTCTCTGTCAGTGCGTCACTGAGACAGCTCTGTTTAATATGTTACATTTAGATTTTTTTTTATTACTATGGATTATTTATATCCCTCAAAATATTTATTATTAATAATGTGTTATACTTTTATAATAACGGTGAGCACTACTGGGGTATTATGTGTATCTGACACTGCTGGGGGCATACAGTTTGCCATAATGTGAATTCCAGCTCATACTGTGTGACATAACGTGAGTTTTGGATAATACTGTGTGGCATAACGTTAATTTCAGTTCATACTGTATGTCAAAAAGTGAATTTCGGCTCATGCCGTGTGGCGTAATGTGAATTTCGGCTCATACTGTGTGGCGTAATGTGAATTTCGGCTCATACTGTGTGGCATAATGTGAATTTTGACTCATAATGTGAATAAGGGGTACTACTGGCTAGTAGCTGGTGAGCATGGGAACATTTGTGACAAATGCTGGGTCCTGCAGAGGAGGGGTCTGTTGGCATAGAAAGAGGCACATGCGGCTCTGATGGCACGTGTATATTATAAACCTACTTATGTTATCTTAGAATGGAAATGTTCGTTCCAGAATACATACCTCTTACCGGAGGCCGGGATCCCGGCTGTTATCCCGAAAGCAGGATACTGACCACCAGTATGCCTGCAGCGGGGTGAGCGCTAGAAAGCCCCTTGCAGGCTCGCTACGCTCACCAAAGGATCTATTCTCCCTCTATGGGTGTCGTGCACACTCACAGAGGGAGAAAAGCCTGTGGCGCCGGTTTTCCGACAGGCGGTCTTGTGATCGCCTCCCATTTGGCTCAATAAATCTCCCGTACTTTTCAGAGTGGCCCACTCAAAATTAGGGTGTAGTGCTGCTAGGGGGTGCAAGTGGTGGGTGGGGCTGGGGAGGGGAATGCATATGCACCGAGGCCCATCACTCTCTAGTTCCGCCACTGGGTCAGGGATGGATTGTGGAAGTGTAAGCAGTGAATAGGGTACAGCGGCAGCTAGCACTCAGGGTTATGCCGTAGTAGACCGTCAGTACTGCCTGGTGGTCGCACCATTATATTTCATTATTTTTTCTCTGGGGTGTATTGCAGTATATCTACTTTATTATTACGGAGAAATTAGATTAAGCCATGTGATTTTACTGAGAGAATGTAAAATAGTTCTAGACATGTCTATGGGTGGTGCTAGACACGCCTTCAAAAGGCAGTGCTAGACATGCCCCTCCGGGGGTGCACCCCCTAATAAAATTAGCTGCGCACACCTATGAAGGGAGCTAATGTACATATACAGTTAGCGTGATGGTTTAATCAGCTGTTCCACATGTATGTGGGCTGGTGCAGAGGGTCCCCAGGCCTGTAAAGGGACACCCGCCTTCACACAACATTTTCCAATAACAAGCACTTATTCTGGTTGTCTCTAAGACGTGGGCTGAACATGATCATGATGTCCCAATAATAGACAAGGGCAGACTGGATGGGCCAAATGGTTCTCATTTGCCGTCAAATCCTATGTCATTTTAAATCAGTTTTTGTGCTTGGTCATCTTCCAAAGGCAGCGAGACTTTGGCCAAACTGAGCCTTGGAGAGAGATAAAGTGCAGACGTTACCCAAAGCAACCAATCCGCTGTCATTTCACAGACCTGACATTTTACAAGTACAACTATGGAAAATGACATCAGGCAACATTCACAAATGTAAAGAATAAGTGATATATACCACAGCCTGACATAACTAATGAGCATCAAACACACCCTATGTTACCCTACCAGTTGTAGCCTTGTGCACAGAAGGCCTCCCATCAGCGTCTCTCCCTGCCCCATATCTGTACAACTTTCCCGAGCTCGCTTGTACAAACGACACCAAGAACGACAGGCGGGGAAGTGAATCCGACACTGATTCAAATGACACCTTGCTCCTGATTGGACTGAGAGACCCAATCAGGAGCTTCCGGACATTTGGGTCAGTGGTTGAAGCCATCTTTGCTTCGGCACCAGTTCCACTAGCAAACCAGTACAGGTCACCAGTACAAAGTAATAGTATAGGAAGCAACATCGGAGAAGTGGCAGACATTCCAAAGTTGTGGCCCCTACCATTATAAGGTAAATGGGGGGGTTGGGGGGTGTCTAAAGATGAATAGGAAGCTTAACGTACACAGGAAACCCCTGACAAGTTCTCATAACCTTTGGAATATTTACATACAGATTTCTGGAAGTTATTGGTAGCTTGTACCTTGTATTTTAGCTGTAATAATCCTTTAGAATTATACTGCAATAAGTACATAACAACTGTGAAGCACTGGAAGTAACCCCTGGCATACAGGCGTTATAAGGGGGCGATGGTCTTTCCTGTCCCACCAACTGGTTTGCCTGGTTTTTAAGATCATTGTTCACCTCTCAGATGATGACATATTTGAATACAAAAATAATATGTCTCAGCAAGCCCAATATGCAAATCTGCTGCCGTCTCTGTGGGTAATAAAAGCTCAGACCGGCGTTAGTGACGCATATTAATTTGTGCATCTCCTACAAGGCAGTTGACGGTGGAGACCACAGGGAGCAATGCTGCATGCCTGCAGTATGCCTTGTTCTGTACACAAGGCCGCAGCTGGGCCCTACGTCATGGCTGCATACTGTGGAATCAGTGCTGCACATGGTGGGGGAGATTTATCAAAGCTTTGTGAGAGATAAAGTACTGACCAATCAGCTTCTAACTGTCATTTTACAGACTGTGGGCCTGATTCGCAGCCCCCCTTAGCTTACCCCTATGACATGCTGCAGTGTTTGAGGGGGCGGCCACCAGGTACATTTTACAAAAACTGGGGGCAAGTAGTCCTCATTTTGTAGATATTCTGGGCCCAGGGTCTGCGCACACTTCCTGGACCCAGCTGATCGGATCTGATGGCCAGTCCGAGTAAGCTTCGGCTTACACAGACTGACAGAGAGCTGCTACCATCGCGATTTGCGACGGATGTTCACAATCAGTGGTGGAGTATACCTATGGGCTGCAGCCCCCCCCCTCCAGTAAAAATCTGCCACCAGTGAGCCCTCAATGATCGCAGCGGCATCCTGCTGGAAGCTTTATCTGCTAATCAAATGCGGGACTGTGATCGGCGGAGAGTGCTTCCAATGGCAGCCCCACTCGAGACAGCAGGTAGAAGCGGCAACTGGTCGCGGTGGTAATCCGATGACGCAACAGTCCTGATGCTGGCAGGGGGCGGCTATCTCCCTCAGACGCCTCCTGCTGCATTCACATTTTATTTGTACGGTATTGCACAGCCGCATCTCTGCACTTCCCGCAGCCGTGCAATTTCTTACAAATCAGAATTAGGCCCTGTGTGTGAAAAATGACAGCTAGGAGCTGGTTGGTTGTTTCTTTATTTCTCTCCAAGATTTGACGCATCTCCCCCTGTAAAAGAAGCGATTATTCCTGCTAGCTAGACCTGTCTGATAGACCATCGCCCACTTCCACCAACAGTGGTTCTACACTACAATAGAAATGGGGGATGGGTAATGTCAGACTACAATAGCTAACATCATAAATATAATAATGATACTTATGAACTTGTAGGTCACGTATACAGTCTACTCAAAAGTGACATTTCTAGAAGAGCAGAGCTAGAGAACTTCACCCCCGCACTTACCAGTCAATCTGTCCATGGAAGCTCTGTTTCTGGGTTGAGCAATTTCTTGCTTGTCTTCAGATATATTCTGCTGGCGAGGCAGTTGCCTATTTTGCAGTGCCATTTGGGCATTGGTGCCTGCCAATTGTGCGTTCTTTTGCAGTTGACTTCTGGGCTCCTCCAAGTGCCCGTGCTGTGGGATTCCAGGTAAGTTCATCACAGAGAATCTCTTATCGCCTGCCTGAGAATTCCTCTTGTGTCTAATGGTGGCTCTTCTTACCAGAGGATTTTCTGGGGTTCTGATTGCTTTAAACTGTTTTGCCCCACCAGAGTCTTCTAAGTGACGTGAGCGGCGGGGAGGAAGCCACAATGGGGCAGCTGGATGGGCCATTGATGGGTTGGTGTTAGATGTTTCCTCAGGATTTATGGGGGAACTGTCATATTTCCCAGTTATGTTGTCAAATTGGCTACCTCTAAGAGGGACCTGGTTTTCATGAGGGGGTGGGCGTAAGTGGCTGTGATAGGTCTCTTCTCCTTTGGTTGGTACAAGAGTCTCATCTTGGTAGAAACCAGATCCTTCTGGGCTGCCACTGAGCAACAGGATGGGGTTAAATATCTGAGTTGGGAAGAAAGTGTATTTCCTTTTTGATGCTTCTTCCTCAATGCTGGTGCTACTTACGTTTCCATCAGATATTGGATTGAAAGAAGAATCTCTTTTAGGATCCACAGTTTCATCTGTAGTAAATGTTTGAGGTGAGATAGCGGTGAGGGAAGTGGTAAAGAGGTCACTCTGCAATCTACCACCAGAAGACACCTCATAGTAGGGATCACCCTGCAGCGTGCTGGCAATTCCCCAATGATTGGGACTCGGAAAGTTATCAGTTTTATAAATTTGTGAGCTTTCCGCTGCCTCTATACCAATTACTGGATCAGATGCCATTGTGTCTTGATCATGAGCAATCATTGGATGTCCAGGTGAAAAACTCCTGTCTTTTGAAGAGGTTACTGCTGGCAGCTCCGTTAGCAAACTTTCAGATGATTCTTGCTCAGTAGTCAGTTCTCCATCTCCTATGCTTGTGCGTGTGTTCTCCATTGATGAACTTTGTGCCGTGTCTAGCGAGAGAAGCTTGGCTATACTTCCATCCTCATTTTTTAGGTCTTTGAAGGTCATAGAAGGATATAAGTCTTTGCTATAGCAGTCGGGTTCATCCAGTTCTTGAGGATTTTCACCCAAATATGAAGAACTTGGTCTGTTTAGAGTGACCACAATATCCGTTGCCTGTAGGTCTTCCTGGCGTGGCTCTGGATCATCTGCTATATGTTTTTGGAAGCTGGAGGGGTCTTTGATGTTTGTGCTTTGTTCTATACATGTTGAGTCTATCTGCTGAAGGTTGGGCTCATTGAAGTCCTGGCTATAAGCTAATGTACTGTGGACATCATGTTCCACTTGTTCATGTAGAATGAGAATCTCGTTTTGGTGCAGGGTATCGGATGATTCACCTGGAAGATCTTTGGACCTAACATACTCAGACTCTGACAGCACTATAGAGTTTTCATTGGTTGCAATATCATCAAAACATATCACCTTGTCTGTCTGTCCTTCTTCATCATTAATCAATGCTCCAAATAGGAACAGCCCACTAGTAGCCTCTTGGAATCCTTTGTCGGTTTCATAGTCTTTATATGAGTCCTCTTCATCAAGTGTAAGGCCATGATTGGCCATCATGAGAAGGACCCCAGAAAGCCCCTGGCTGGTCTCTAACTTGGTCTTCTCACATGCTTTAGTGCCTCCACGATTCTCCAGTTGTTTCTCACTTTCTATAGATGTAGTCTCTATAGTCCCACTTGGTCCCTTTCCATCTGATGTCTCTTTCACCGGGTCACTGTTATTTACATCAGTCATTTCTGGAGTCTCACTAGAGTGGCCACTGGGATTTTCTGATGCTTCTTCCTCATTGCATGTCTCTTTTGTGCTTTTATTCACTATGACCCTATCTTCACTGGATGGCTCAATTATGATACCATCTATGAAGATAATGTCCTCATTCTGCAGCTCTCCCTTCCCTTCATGAGTCTCTTTACCTTCAGGCTTGTATATCTCTTGTACATTAATTTCAGTGACATTCTCTCTACGGTCATTCTGTATATCCCCAGTGACAGTCTCTCTACCCTCAGCTTGTGTATCCTCAGCTACAGTCTTTCTACCTTCAGCAGCACTCGCTCTAAGGACAGCCAGTGTGTCCTCTGGAGTGGTCTCTCTATGGTCAGCTTGTGTCTCTTCAGCACCGGTCTCTATAATATTGACTGATGCCTCCTTAGCATCTGTTACTTTATAGTCAGCCTGTGTCTCCTGAGTGACAGTCTCTCTGTGGTCAGCAGGTGTCTCCTGAGTGAAAGTCTCTCTGTGGTCAGCAGGTGTCTCCTGAGTGACAGTCTCTCTGTGGTCAGACTCTCTATGGTCAGCCTGTATCTCTTCATCTACTGTCACTCTACAGTCAGTTTGTTCAATCTCAGTATCTTTCGCTCTATGGTTAGCTATCATCTCCTTAGTGTCTTTATGGTCAGCCTGTGCCTCCTCAGCAACTGCCTCCTTATGGTCAGCCTGTGCCTCCACAGCAACTGCCTCCTTATGGTCAGCCTGTGCCTCCTCAGCAACTGCCTCCTTATGGTCAGCCTGTGCCTCCACAGCAACTGTCTCATTACAGTCAGCCTGTGCCTCCACAGCAACTGTCTCATTACGGTCAGCCTGTGCCTCCACAGCAACTGTCTCATTACAGTCAGCCTGTGCCTCCACAGCAACTGTCTCATTACAGTCAGCCTGTGCCTCCACAGCAACTGTCTCATTACAGTCAGCCTGTGCCTCCACAGCAACTGTCTCATTACAGTCAGTCTGTGGCTCCTCAGCAACCATATCTCTAAGGTCAGATTGTGTCCCCTCAGCGACTGTCTCTCTATGGTCAGCATGTACCTCATTAGCAACTGTCTCTCTATGGTCACACTGTGTCCCCTCAGCGACTGTCTCTCTATGGTCAGCATGTAACTCATCACCGACTGTGTCACTATGGTCAGGCTGCGTCTCCTCAGTCTCCTGTCTAACGGTGTCCTTACCTTGAGACCCAGTCTCCTCGCTAACAGTCTCTTTACCATGAGGCCCAGGCTCCTCACCAATGGTCTCTTTACCATGAAGCCCAGGCTCCTCACCAACGGTCTCTTCACCATAAGGCCCAGGCTCCTCACTAACGGTCTTGTTACCATGAGGCCTAGGCTCCTCACCAACGGTCTCGTTATTATGAGAAACAAGCTTCTCACTAATAGTCTCGTTACCATGAGGCCTAGGCTCGTCACCAATGGTCTCGTTACCATGAGAAACAAGCTTCTCACTTACAGTCTCATTACCATGAGGCCTAGGCTCCTCACCAATGATCTCATTACCATGAGGTCCACTTCCCTTACTTGCAGTTTCAGTACTATGAGGCCCAGCCTCCACATGGACGGTCTCCTTACCATGAGGCCCAGACTCCTCATGTGCAGTGTCTTTACAATGAGGGCCAGCCTCCTCACCTATGGTGTCCTTACCATGAGGCCCACTCTCTTTACTTATGGCCTCACTACCAGGAGCCTCCTCACCAGAAGCTTTGGTATCACAAGGCCTAATCTCACTGAATGTCTCTTTACTGTCGATATTTTCTCTAGAAATCTCTTTCTGCAAGGGACCATCTGTCTTCCCCTGGTCGGTACTGTGTCGTTTGCGGTCACACTGTTGCGTTCCATTTGCATTTCCCACTGTAATATCAACATTTTCCTCAAACGCAGCACTGTCCTCACTGGCGGTCTCCCATTCATCACTGGACGTTTCCTGGCACCCAGGCTCCTTCGTGTCTCTCACTTTCTCCTCCTTACTCAGATGTCTCTTATCACTGTCCGCATGTCTGTCCTGTGTGACTGTCTCTATGGGTACATTGACCACCTCCGGTTGCTGGTCTGTGTTAGCATAGGATGGCGCAGGGTCAGGTGATCCTTGGCCACTCATTTCTCTATTACCGGGAGATGCGCTGTTATCACTAGTCATTATTTGGTGCTGCAGGTCACCCGGTAGTTCAGCCTTCGTTTCCATAGGTGCCTCATAATGGCCTCCTGGTTTTGGACCTTGACAGGTAGATTGTAAAGTTCTCTGAAGGCTCATACTGTCCCCCTCAGGCTCTGGCTCAACCTTTATAATACTTTCCATGGTCACCGCATCTAGAGAAAAGAGAAAAGAAAGATAAATAAAGGAAAATCAGCATTTGGGGGGCAGATGTCTCAAGCCTTGGAGAAAGATAAAGTGGAGAAGGTGCCAAAACCAACTAATCAGCTCCTAACTGTAATTTACGCAGCACAGTCCATGAAAAGTATAGAAGGTGACTGGTTGCTATGAGTTCTATTGACGGCACCCCGGGAGGTGGAGGACAGCACCATCAGGCTCCTGCCCAAAGTTTGCAATGTAGAGTGTCGCTGACCTCACTCTTATCTGATGGGCAGAGTATTTCTGCAGTGTTATAGCGCTGGGACTGTCAATCAGATAGATGGCAGGTATATAATGTGTCACATTTGGGGAATGATGGGTATGCATGCATAAAAACTATGGGGTCTTTATACTAAGCATTGGAGAGAGATAAAGTTCCAGCCAATCAGCTGCTGACAGTCATTTTTCAAACACAGCCTGTGAGCTTGGCATTTAGGGGTCTATTCATGAAGCAGTGAAACGTGTGGAGAAGTGAGCCAGTGGAGAAGTTGACCATGGCAACCAATCAGCATTCAAAGTAACATTTACAATTTGCATACTATACAACTGTACGGAGCAGCTGATTGGTTGCCATGGGCAACTTCTACACAGGCTCACTTCTCCACTCATTTTACTGCTTCATGAATTGACCCCTTTAGCTGATACATATCGGATTAGTGGGAAAAGTTATGTTTGGTGTCACATGACACGACCGCCAGGAATACTGTAAGGTTGGCGCTGCAGAGCCGATCGTATAAATGTTTATTACAGAACTAGACTACAAGTACCAAGGGGCCTATTCAATTACACACAAGGAGCATCGCAACAGGTGTCCAGCATATGGCAGTAACTTCGGGGATTTACGGTCGTGTCTGTTCTCACCTCCACGGGCTGCGAGCAGAGATGAGCAAATCCGTGCCGGCAGCATTTTGCCTGCAACGGAATCTGTTCCTAGGAGTCCTAACCCTATGTACCGCACGCCCGTCTGTAAAATATGGCAGTAGGAGAATGACAACTGGAGTCTGATTGGTTGATATAGAGGACACCATGGTGTGCTGTAAATGCACATCAGCAGACAAATGCGCTAGATCCAGCGCAATTTAACAACTTTATTAATCAGCAAGTATTATACAGTCGCAGTTATTGCAGAGAACAGTGATTATTTGCATACATGTGCCACTATCGCCGCCCGGCTGTACGGTGATGGTATTGCAGCGGCTCTTCATAAAAACCGATACGCCCACTTACGTGGCTTATTTTTTTCCATATATCAGCAGTATTACCGACCAGTAAAGTTCCAGCCAATCAGCTCCTAACTGTCATTTTTCAAACACAGCCTGTCACATGGCAGTTAGGCTAGTACTTTATCTCCGTCCACTTTATCTCTCTCCCCGGCTTAGAAAACAGACCCCAAAGTCGGCAAGTATGACACGTGGGGAATCCACATAACCTCGTACCGTCGACGTGACGCCCTCTGTGTGCTTTCTGTACTGTCAGGGTCATTATCTGCTGACATGAACTTTTTTCTTACCGACAGGACAAAATGTAGTTTGTATTTTACCCCCCCAGGTCACGGCTGTCAGTAAATTTACTGATGTTTGACAACTCTGAAGAGAAACTGAACAGACGTTTCACAACACAGCCACAGTAAACCTTCAGCACTTTTCAGTTAACCCCTGAAGTGCCAGAGTAGCCCAATTTATCTAGGCCCTGTTATCAGCGAGTGTCACTAAGCCGTAACTAGACTGACTCCTCCTTTCCGGAGCGTGTACACCCTGCACGCCTGTATGTTTACATGTGCGGCTGCAGACAGGGGGGCACTCTCCAGTGACAGAGTATCACCGGCTGCATTGGGTAGTGTACCAGGAATTAGCAATTGCAACCGTCCACGCGGTCTGCAAACCCCACGATCCACGCCTTTCACTGGTAAAAGTTGCGTTTGGCGCAGCATAGTTAGCAAAACAGTAACAATACAGATGCTTAGCATAAAACCAGTTGTGTTACATTTATTCCCGTCCTAGTCAGCACCTCCTATGCCTGTCATCCAAGTACAGCCCAGGGTGCATGAGAGTTCAGCACCGAGCATACCTGCCCATCTGACTGTCACAAGCCAGCTTCTGCTTTTCCCACTTCTTTTCAAACTGCAATGGCTTAGGCCAGGCCCGGGCAACCTGTGGCTCTCCGGCTGTTGTGAAACTACAAGTCTCAGCGGGCCCTCACAAAAATCAGCTGGTAAAGCATGCTGGGACTTGTAGTTTCACAACAGCTGGGGAGCCACAGGTTGGCCAGGCACAGGCCTAGGCTGTATTCAGTAACTGAAATTCTATTCATTTAATTTGGCCTGGAAAACATGTGGGAAAAGCAGCTGCAACCTGCAGAGTATCTCACACCGTGGCATGAATTGGAAATAATCTGCAGTTGCTCCAGACCATAAACCAGACATGTCTAGGACATGAATCATAGCGATTGTGACTGTGAAGTGCCTGTGCTAGCAGAAAGCACCGTTTACATCACCCCCTAAATATCTAACGCACAATAAGCCTCTCGCAGCTGGATTAACGCCATCACCTGGGCGACGGTCAAAGTTACTAAACTTTTCCCCACCGGATAACTTTCTGCTGTACTCTGGATCTCTCCCACTTACTGCTGCCTGGTCTCCAGGAAGGTGTTAATCAGCATGCAGGTGCTGGACTCCACCAGGTGTCAACAAGCAAATCCCATTAGCTCCACTTGTGTCTGGTGAAGCTGGAAGACCCCTCCCCAGCACCGGATCACCTCCCCACCGTGCGGTTAAACATTACACCAAAGTTATAGATCACCTAATGGTTGCATGGCTCCTGTTTGGACTTTATAAGTTGTTTGCGGGCGTTCCTCACCCCCTAGGGCTGTGCAGGGCCCACAAGTATGTCTGCTATTAGGAAACATCAAAGCCTGTTTTGCAAACCATTGCTGGCCACTGAAGTAGCAGCGGGCAGACGGTTGTCACTGGCCAGGCAATTTAAAGAGTTTAAAGGTTACTTTGGCTGCTGTGTACAGGAACAAAGCCAGCGAGGGAGGGAGGGAAGCAGAGAGAAAGGTGAATACAAATAGGTAGAGAACTTGTTTTTGTTACCTGCAGAGAATTAGGAGGAGGGTGGGATGAGAAGCGCCTCACATTCTTCTATCCCTGATGGAGGGCCACGGTGCGGAGGTGGGATGTGACAGCTGCCCCGCTGTCCCACCACAATGAAGGTATTTCCTGTAATGGAGCAGGCCAGGTGAGACACCCACCGACGTCAGGGACAGCACAGAGAGACATGTGGGGGAGGGAAGGCAGGCGAGACACACCTACCAGGCTGAGACGCCAACCCAGTAGACAGGCAAGGACAGGCAGAGATACAGTAGTGTGACAGAAGAGAGCGCTCGGTAGGAGGGAGGCACGGGCTGGACGTGCAACCTACCTGAGGACAGGGGGACGCCGCAGGGCCCTAAGTGGTGTCAAAGAGCCGCAAAACCTAAACAGCAGAGGGGAAAGGGTTAATTTAGCAGTCTGCTCCTGCCTGCTTCCAATACACCCTATAACGAAAATAAAAAGATATAGGGGGTCATTCCGAGTTGTTCGCTCGTTGCCGATTTTCGCAACGGAGCGATTAAGGCGAAAATGCGCATGCGCATGGTACGCAGCGCGCATGCACTAAGTAATTTAGCACAAAACTTAGTAGATTTACTCACGTCAGAACAAAGAATTTTCATCGTTGTAGTGATCGGAGTGTGATTGACAGGAAGTGGGTGTTTCTAGGCGGAAACTGAGCGTTTTCTGGGAGTGTGCGGAAAAACGCAGGCGTGCCAGGATAAAACGCGGGAGTGTCTGGAGAAACGGGGGAGTGGCTGGCCGAACGCTGGGTGTGTTTGTGACGTCAAACCAGGAACGAAACGGGCTGAGCTGATCGCAGTGTAGGAGTAGGTCTGGAGCTACTCAGAAACTGCAAGGAATTATAATCACAATTCTGCTAATCTTTCGTTCGCAATTCTGCTATGCGAAAATACACTCCCAGAGGGCGGCGGCCTAGCGTGTGCAATGCTGCTAAAAGCAACTAGCGAGTGAACAACTCGGAATGAGGGCCCTATATAGAGAGAGAGAGAGACATATTTATTAAACTGTATTTAGTGGATAAAAAAGCCCAAAACAGCCACTTTCGGGGGTATCCACAAATATTAAGGTCCCCCTAAATGTGCCATGGAGGGACCGTGCCAGTTCTATCTCAATCTCTGCCGCTGTCCCTCCATTTCCAGGCAGCTGCAGCCCCCATAGGTGTCAGAGTTACCAGTCTCTGGATGGTGTTATCCTATAGTAGCCTATGGGCTATAATATGCACAAATTACCAGGAGAGGGTTCTGCAGGAGCCCTCCACAGCAATGGCCGTGTGGTCAGGAGTAGGGGTCCTGATAGAGGAGTAAAATGATTTTATTAGTGATATTTACACACTGCTTGGGAAGAGCTCCTGTCACTGCCCGTCCCTGCAGGTGTAGGTATATTAGTGCATTCGGGTAAATGAGCGGCGATAAGAAATGACAATTATCAGGTATAAATTCCAACAATTGATAAATACAGCACAGGGAGAGAATGTAAATTCCAATGATACATTATCTTCTGTTATTGTGCCCTAGATCAGGCATGTCCAACCTGCGGCCCTCCAGCTGTTGTGAAACTACATATCCCAGCATGCCCTGACACAGTTTTGCTGTTAGAGAATGCTAAAACTGTGTCAGGGCATGCTGGGATGTGTAGTTTCTCAACAGCTGGAGGGCCGCAGGTTGGACAGGCCTGCCCTAGATCATGGGTCTTCAACCTGCGGCCCTCCAGTTGCTGTGGAACTACACTCCCCAGCATGCCTTGCCTCAGTTTTAGCATACCTTAATAGCAAAACTATGGCAGGGCATGCTGGGATGTGCAGTTTCACAGCAGCTGGAGGGCCACAGGTTGAAGACCCATGCCCTAGACTCACTGTCAGCTGTCAGGGGCACCATCCTGGTTCTCATCCCGTACTATGGGGGTAATTCAGATCTGATCGCTGATGTGCGTTTTCGCACAGCGGGCAATCAGATCCGAACTGCGCATGCGTATGCACCACACTACACCAGCGCATTGCACGGCTGCAACTGGGATCACCGGTCAGCGACGGGTTTATGCGAAGGATCCATTCGCACGGGCGTTCGCAAGAAGATTGACAGGAATAGGGCGTTTTTGGAAAAACGCAGGCGTGTCCAAGCGTTTGCAGGGAGGGTTCCTGACGTCAAATCTGTCCCTGAACAGGCTGATGTGATCGTAGCGGCTGAGTAAGTCCTGGGCTGCGCAGAGACTGCTCAAAATCTGTTTGTACAGCTCAGCTACACATGCGATCGCAAACTTGCACAGCTAAAATACACTCCTCCTGTAGGCGGCGACTATCTGATCGCAGGGCTGCAAAAATCGCTGCCTAGCGATCAGATCTGAATTACCCCCTATACCTGTGTCCAGTGCCAGCGACACTGGCTGGCAGCGGTAAGAATGCGTCACAGCTGTAGGTGCGCAGTTCAGCTCCCCAGCGACACTGGCCGGCAGCGGTAAGAGTGCGTCATAGCTGTAGGTGCGCAGTTCAGCTCCTCAGCGACACTGGCCGGCAGCAGTAAGAGAGCGTCACAGCTGTAGGTGCGCAGTTCAGCTCCCCAGCGACACTGGCCGGCAGCGGTAAGAGTGCGTCACAGTTGTAGGTGCGCAGTTCAGCTCCTCAGCGACACTGGCCAGCAGCGGTAAGAGTGCGTCACAGTTGTAGGTGCGCAGTTCAGCTCCCCAGCGACACTGGCCGGCAGTGGTAAGAGTGCGTCACAGCTGTAGGTGCGCAGTTCAGCTCCTCAGTGACACTGGCTGGCAGTGGTAAGAGTGCGTCACAGCTGTAGGTGCGCAGTTCAGCTCCTCAGCGACACTGGCCGGCAGTGGTAAGAGAGAGTCACAGCTGTAGGTGCGCAGTTCAGCTCCTCAGTGTCACTGGCCGGCTGCGGTAAGAGTGCGTCACAGCTGTAGATGCGCAGTTCAGCTCCTCAGTGTCACTGGCCGGCAGCGGTAAGAGTGCGTCACAGCTGTAGGTGCGCAGTTCAGCTCCTCAGTGTCACTGGCCGGCAGCGGTAAGAGTGCGTCACAGCTGTAGGTGCGCAGTTCAGCTTCCCAGCGACACTGGCCAGCAGCGGTAAGAGAGCGTCACAGTTGTATGTGCGCAGTTCAGCTCCCCAGCGACACTGGCCGGCAGCGCTAAGAGTGCGTCACAGTTGTAAGTGCGCAGTTCAGAGCCGGCAGCGGTAAAAGTGCGTCACAGCTGTAGGTGCGCAGTTCAGCTCCCCAGCGACACTGGCCGGCAGCGGTAAGAGAGCGTCACAGTTGTAGGTGCGCAGTTCAGCTCCTCAGCGACACTGGCCGGCAGCGGTAAGAGTGCGTCACAGTTGTAGGTGCGCAGTTCAGCTCCTCAGTGACACTGGCCGGCAGCGGTAAGAGTGCGTCACAGTTGTAGGTGCGCAGTTCAGCTCCTCAGCGACACTGGCCGGCAGCGGTAAGAGTGCGTCACAGTTGTAGCTTCGCAGTTCAGCTCCTCAGCGACACTGGCCGGCAGTGGTAAGAGTGCGTCACAGTTGTATGTGCGCAGTTACAGCTCCTCAGCGACACTGGCCGGCAGCGGTAAGAGTGCGTCACAGTTGTATGTGCGCAGTTACAGCTCCTCAGCGACACTGGCCGGCAGCGGTAAGAATGCGTCACAGCTATAGGTGCGCAGTTCAGCTCCTCAACGACACTGGCCGGCAGCGGTAAGAGAGCGTCACAGCTGTCGGTGCGCAGTTCAGCTCCTCAGCGACACTGGCCGGCAGCGGTAAGAGTGCGTCACAGCTGTAGGTGCGCAGTTCAGCTCCTTAGCGACACTGGCCAGCAGCAGTAAGAGTGCGTCACAGCTGTAGGTGCGCAGTTCAGCTCCTTAGCGACACTGGCCGTCAGCGGTAAGAGTACGTCACAGTTGTAGTTGCGCAGTTCAGCTCCTTAGCGACACTGGCTGGCAGCGGTAAGAGTGCATCACACCTGTAGGTGCGCAGTTCAGCTCCCCAGCGACACTGGCTGGCAGCGGTAAGAGTGCGTCACAGTTGTAGGTGCGCAGTTCAGCTCCTTAGCGACATTGACCGTCAGCGGTAAGAGTACGTCACAGTTGTAGTTGCGCAGTTCAGCTCCTTAGCGACACTGGCCGGCAGCAGGAAGAGTGCGTCACAGCTGTAGGTGCGCAGTTCAGCTCCTCAGCGACACTGGCCGGCAGCGGTAAGAGTGCGTCACAGCTGTAGGTGCGCAGTTCAGCTCCTTAGCGACACTGGCCGTCAGCGGTAAGAGTACGTCACAGTTGTAGTTGCGCAGTTCAGCTCCTTAGCGACACTGGCTGGCAGCGGTAAGAGTGCGTCACAGCTGTAGGTGCGCAGTTCAGCTCCCCAGCGACACTGGCTGGCAGCGGTAAGAGTGCGTCACAGTTGTAGGTGCGCAGTTCAGCTCCCCAGCGACACTGGCCGGCAGCGGTAAGAGAGCGTCACAGTTGTAGGTGCGCAGTTCAGCTCCTCAGCGACACTGGCCGGCAGCGGTAAGAGTGCGTCACAGTTGTAGGTGCGTAGTTCAGCTCCTCAGCGACACTGGCCGGCAGCGGTAAGAGTGCGTCACAGCTGTAGGTGCGCAGTTCAGCTCCCCAGCGACACTGGCCGGCAGCAGTAAGAGTGCGTCACAGTTGTAGCTTCGCAGTTCAGCTCCTCAGCGACACTGGCCGGCAGTGGTAAGAGTGCGTCACAGCTGTAGGTGTGCAGTTCAGCTCCTCAGCGACACTGGCCGGCAGCGGTAAGAGTGCGTCACAGTTATAAATGCGCAGTTCAGCTTCCCAGCGACACTGGCCGGCAGCGGTAAGAATGCATCACAACTATAGGTGCGCAGTTCAGCTCCTCAACGACACTGGCTGGCAGCGGTAAGAGAGCGTCACAGCTGTAGGTGCGCAGATCAGCTCCTCAGCGACACTGACCGGCAGCAGTAACACTGCGTCTCAGTTGTAGGTGCGCAGTTCAGCTCCCCAGCGACACTAGCGGGCAGCGGTAACAGTGCGTCACAGTTTAGGTGCGCAGTTCAGCTCTTCAGCGACATTGGCCGGCAGCGGTAAGAGTGCGTCACAGTTGTAGGTGCGCAGTACAGCTCCCCAGCGTCACTGGCCGGCAGCGGTAGGAGTGCGTCACAGCTGTAGGTGCGCAGTTCAACTCCCCAGCGACACTGGCCTGCAGCGGTAAGAGTGCGTCACAGCTGTAGGTGCGCAGTTCAGCTCCCCAGTGACACTGGCCGGCAGCGGTAAGAGTGCGTCACAGCTGTAGGTGCGCAGTTCAGCTCCTCAGCGACACTGGCCGGCAGCGGTAAGAGTGCGTCACACTTGTAGGTGCGCAGTTCAGCTCCTCGGCGACACTGGCCGGCAGCGGTAAGAGTGCGTCACAGCTGTAGGTGCGCAGTTCAGCTCCTCAGCGACACTGGCCGGCAGCTGTAAGAGTGCGTCACAGTTGTAGGTGTGCAGTTCAGCTCCTCAGCGACACTGGCCGGCAGCGGTAAGAATGCTATAAGGCCAGTAAATTGCCCAGATGTGCAGCTTATCGGTTCCCGTCACATGTGTCCTCAGACGCCTTGAGTCTATGTTGCAGGTGCACGCCGCTACTGCGCAGACTGCATATTGGATCCTCCAGGGAGGCTGCACCTAGTCATGCACATGCATGTAAGATGTAAGTTTTCCACATAGCTCTGTGAGATCTGCGGTTACACTGCTGTTACCAACCGCTGTCCAGAGAACCCGCACCGCCACCCACATGCACTGTCCGGCCTGTGCGCTGTATGACTCCCCGCTCCGCTCGGTGGAGATTTTTAGATCTACACTAAGTTCCACAGTCAGTAGGTCGACCACTAATGGTAGACATGCATTAGGTCGACCAAGTCAAAAGGCTGATTTGTAAATGGTCGACACAAAAAAAGTAGACACCATTTGTGGGGGTGTTTTGTCACTTTTCTGCCACAAACAAACCCCATTAGTGTACTGTGTCCCCTTGCATGGCTCGCTTCGCTCACAGGGGGTTATTCAGAGATGACCGCAGACGGCCGCATACGCAGCCAGATCTGTGTTAATCTCCGCACACGCTGAGGGCCGCCCAGCACAGTGCAATGCTGCCCCCGCATGTGTCAGCCCCTTTCCTATACATCCGCAATGTAATTGCAAATGCATCGGATCTAAGGTTGACCCCCACTGCCAGGCAATCAGCAGCCATTTTTATTTCTGGGGCAGCTGTGTGTGACATCACACAGACGCCCCGAAAATGGTCCTGGCCCTCTCCCATTTTCCTGGCGCCGCATCTGCAACACCAAAACTTCGCCCCAGCAACGGTCTCATCAGTCAATGACACTGTGGGCGCATCCATCAGGAACGCGACCACAATGTGTATCGCTGCGCATGCGTAGTTTGCCACCACCAGCAAACTGCGCTGCGGGACTCTATTGCAGCCGTGTCTGAATACCCCCAACAATGCTTCGGGCAAGATGCCTCATTCCTCTCGGCACAGGTTACTATTCCCAGTCGTTGTCCATGTGGATGGTAAAGTATGAAAATGACGAATGTTAATGACACGGAATTGCAAAGCCGCTTCCTTGAAGCTGCGCAATTCCTTACAATCCTGAATCAGGCCCTCCGTGTATGAGGACACGTGTAACTGGAAGCCTGGACTCAGGGCAGTAATTGTCTCCGGCCTCAGTGATGTTCCTGGGGAATGTACGGGCTACAAAGTCTCCTGACACTTCCTCAGGCCAGACATGGCGGCTGCCGCAGTGTGGCGGAGATAACAATCTGTTACTCACGTCACGCGGGATTTTATGACCCTCTCAGTATAAACTGAAAGTGGACTGTGATTTACAGCAGGACTTTGCCCCAGAAGTCTATAACTGTCTGATATGCTGAGCGTATACTGTATACAAGTGAAAAGCTGCTGAAATAGGGATTTATTCAATATCTGTTTACTCTTCCCTCTGGATTACACGGGGGTAGACGGTCTCTCACGTGCAGCATAAAAAGTGCTGAAGGTGAGACACGGGAGGCTTCTGCAGGAGGCAAGGTGTGTATTTATGACCATGGGCGCTGTGCTGCAATGCCCCTGTGGATTGCAGCACCAAGCAGAGGGGGTGGGGCTACAACTGCGCAACTCGTTGAGATTGTATCATCATGGCCTCCTATCCTGCCCATTTCCCTAGGACGTGGCAGGTACTATGGGGGTAATTCTGAGTTGATCGCAGCAGGATTTTTGTTAGCAGTTGGGCAAAACCATGTGCACTGCAGGGGGCAGATGTAACATGTGCAGATAGAGTTAGATTTAGGTGGGTTATTTTGTTTCTGTGCAAGGTAAATACTGGCTGCTTTATTTTTACACTGCAATTTAGATTGCAGATTGAACACACCCCACCCAAATCTAACTCTCTCTGCACATGTTACATCTGCCCCTCCTGCAGTGCACATGGTTTTGCCCAAATGCTAACAAAAATCCTGCTGCGATCAACTCAGAATTACCCCCCATGGGCCTAATTCAGACTTGATCGGTGCTGTGCGTTTTCGCACAGCAGCGATCAGGTCTGAACTGCGCATGTGCAGGCGCCGCAGTGCACCGGCGCATGCCAGACATCCAACGGATGTCTTAGCCCTGCGATCGCCTCTCCCTGATTGACAGGCAGAGGCGGTCGCTGGGCGAGAGGGGGCAGGCTGGCGGCATTTAGGGGGCGCGGTCTGGGCAATTGTCTAGATCAGTGGAGACAACCTGTTACCCTTCATGGACCCTTTACACGGTGTGAGAAGTCTGACTGTGATGGCACAAGGTCCCTGACACATAGATCTGCTGGTTTTGGAAGGTACCAGTGAATGGCTGAACTTCAAGAAGGAAGGTCTCTCAGACAAGTCAAAAAGGTACAGGCATATACTGTGCTCAGTCTGCGGGGGGACGACCAGCACAGGGCTAGTCCAGCCCACATGTCAGTGCCGCCCCCCACCCCCACCCCTGCAGATATGCAAAAGCATCACACAGCGGCGATGCTTTTGCATTTCAGGAGTAACTCCCGGCCAGCGCAGCTACTGCGGCTGGCCGGGAGAACCTCTTCGCTGCCCGGGTCACAGAGGCTGCATGTGATGTCACGCAGCCGCCGTGGCCCGCCCCCACAACGGTCCAGCCATGCCTGTGTTGGCCGGACCGGGCCCCCCCCCCCAAACCCCCTCCCGCAAAGCAACCGCCTCTGCCTGTCAATCAGGCAGAGGCGATCGCTACGGTACAATGGCCTTCGGCCGTCCAGCATGCGCCGGCGAACTGTGGCACCGGCGCATGCGCAGATCTGACCCAATCGCTGCGCTGTGATAAACTGCAGCGAGCGATTGGGTGGGAATGACCCCCATGGTTACCAGTGAGAAATGTTATAATGACAGAGATGATTTTATCGCTGCTGCGCAGAAGCCCCTCTATGAGTACCCAGCCATACGCTGCCAGATTCATGCTACTAGCAAAGAAACGTGATTATTGGGGGTCATTCCGAGTTGTTCGCTCGCTAGCTGCTTTTAGCAGCTATGCAAACGCTAAGCCGCCGCCCTCTGGGAGTGTATCTTGGCTTAGCAGAAGTGTGACCGAAAGGATCGCAGAGCGGCTGTAATTTTGTGCAGGTTCTGAGTAGCTCCAGACCTACTCAGCGCTTGCGATCACTTCAGACTATTCAGTTCCTGTTTTGACATCATGAACACGCCCTGCTTTGGCCAACCACGCCTCCGTTTCCCTAGCCACGCCTGCGTTTTTATCTGGCACACCTGCGTTTTTTCAAACACTCCCTGAAAACGGTCAGTTGACACCCAGAAACGCCCACTTCCTGTCAATCACTCTGCGGCAGGCAGTGCGACTGAAAAGCTTCGTTAGACCTTGTGTGAAACTACATCGTTTGTTGTAATAGTACAACGCGCGTGTGCATTGCGGTGCATATGCATGCGCAGAAGTGCCATTTTTTTGCCTGATCGCTGAGCAGTGAATGAAAGCAGCTAGCGAACAACTCAGAATGACCCCCTTTGTCCATTAGCAAGTGAGCTCATCAGGGACAGGATAGTGTGTGGGACTTACAATGATGTCACTCATACACATTTATTAAGTGAGAAGAAATTGACACAGGACACTGCTTTACACATATGAATGCTGCATGGGCAGTCCAATAAAAGTACAATAGAGGTTAGAAGAGTCTGGTCTATGGGGGTCATTCCGAGTTGATCGCTCGCTACGTACTTTTTGCAGCGCTGCAATCAGATAGTCGCCGCCTATGAGGGAGTGTTTTTTCGCTTTGCAAGTGTGCGATCGCCTGTGCAGCCGAGCTCTGCAAAAACATTTTGTGCAGTTTCTGTGTAGGTCAGAACTTACTCAGCCGCTGCGATCACTTCAGCCTGTCCGGTCCCGGAATTGACGTCAGACACCCACCATGCAAACGCTTGGACACGCCTGCGTTTTTCCAAACACTCCCAGAAAACGGTCAGTTGACACCCACAAACGCCCTCTTCCTGTCAATCTTCTTGCGATTGGCTGTGTGAATGGATTCTTCGTTAAATCCATTCCTCAGCAACGATCCGCTTTATACCCGTACGACGCACCAGCGCATTGCAGTTCATGCGCAGTACTGACGTGATCGCTGCGCTGCAAAAAAATAAAGCAGCGTGCGATCAGGTCGGAATGACCCCCAATGTGACCTCCAGCAGCAAAATACACACTGTATGACTTATGGCTGTCGATATTCCCATGAACAAAGATCCTTTCAGTAACCGCTGCAATTTTTGTGGCAAACAAAATCATTTTGCACGTTCCCAGC
This sequence comes from Pseudophryne corroboree, assembly GCF_028390025.1. Lineage (NCBI taxonomy): Eukaryota > Metazoa > Chordata > Amphibia > Anura > Myobatrachidae > Pseudophryne > Pseudophryne corroboree. The sequence goes on along the minus strand of NC_086446.1, from coordinate 795,840,402 downwards.
CTAACGCTGGTGACAGACAACCTTACACTGCACAATCCAGCAGCCCACCGCACACAGCTCACATAGTAGAAGCTCCACCAGAAAACACCCCCCCCCCACCGGTCTCCACTGCAAGAAAAGGGTAAAATATATAGATTAGGAGACAAATACTCAAAACTGGTGCCAAGTGCAACGTTGTATCACATGATCTCCTCCAAACGTTGCATCACACGATCTCCTCCAAACGTCGTATCACATGATCTCCTCCAAACGTTGCATCACACGATCTCCTCCAAACGTTGCATCACACGATCGCCTCCAAACGTCGTATCACATGATCTGCTCCAGCGCACAAACCCCCAAAACATCTACTGACTGCTCTCACACTGTGACTCTTACACTTATGAATCCGGGTTATCATGGCATGGCCACGCTGCAATCCACCAATATCCCACTGCCGTCTCATATAGTGGACAGTAATGGCACACTGCTTCTTGGTTTGCCGGACAGGATAAAATTGGGGTTAATAACTGATGTCGTTTAGAAGGATGTTTCAAAGTTAAAAGACTTTGCTGATCTGATTAATTGTAATACCTCTGGGAAACTCCCAGTCACGTGCACTTAGATGTCTCTCCCGCAGTGTGTGCTCCCAGGCGTGTACCTCTTGCCACGAAGAACAAAGTGATAGCGGAGTAAAATTGCATGACGGTATTGGGTTTCACTGCTCCAGTTGTAAATGCAACACCCTGCGTGACAGCTATGGTTGCTGCTATAAATATGGATGGTCCAGTACGCATCTGCGTTGGCCCTGGGCATCTGGACAAAGCTCTGATGAGACCTCATCTCCCACTCAGAACTGTGGAGCAGAGCTGATATGCCAAATGCCAAGATATTTACCACTCTGGATGCCAACTGTGGATTCTGGCAGATGACAAGCAATCATCCGTGCTTAACATGTTCATGACACCTGTGGGCAGGTATGCCTTCCTCTGAATGTCCTATGGCATATGCACTGGCAGTCACGCATTCCAGGGTTGCATGGAGTATCTCTTCAAAGGACATTATTGTGGAAGACATTCTCATTTGGGGTTGCACCATGGAAGAACATGACATGGACCTTCACAAGTTCCTCCAAAGTATCCGTGAAATCCGCATGCAGTCATACCCTGGCCAGCGGCATTTCAGAGTCACTCAGGTCCCGTATGTTGGCCGGCCATCTCCTAACTTCAGAGGGTGCTAAGCCAGATCCTGCCAAGACATAGGCTATCCACCACATGTCTACCCCCACAGATAAGCTGAGTCTGCAGTGCTTTTTGGGTATGACCAGATACCTTTCAAAATTGATGCCTACATTGAGGTCACAGCCCGCTCTGCCAGCTTTGCACAATGACGTTGAATGATGTTGGTTGGACGGCCATGCAGCTGCTTTTTTTTGCCTCTAGGCTATGCTCACTTCCGGCCGTGCTCCAAGTTCGTCAGCGATGGGTTTGTGCAAAGGATCCATTCGCACAGGCGTTCGCAAGGAGATTGACAGGAAGAAGGTGTTTGTGGGTGGCAACTGACCGTTTTCAGGGAGTGTTTGGAAAAATGCAGGTGTGTCCAATCATTTGACAGTTTGTGCAGCTTTGCTACACATGCGTTCGCACACTTGCACAGCTAAAATACACTCCCCCTGTAGGCGGCAACTATCTGATCGCAGAGCTGCAAAAAACACAGCTCAGCAATCAGATCTGAATTACCCCCTGTATCCAACCCACACTGTATCCAACCCACACTGTCTCCGACCTGCGCTGTATCCAACCCACACTGTACCTGACC